>NW_027185720.1:3025778-3070317 GCF_028583685.1 Petaurus breviceps papuanus
AGATAGATAGATAGATAGATAGATAGATAGATAGATAGATAGATGGACAGATGGATGGGCAGATGGACAGACAGACAAACAGACAGGTGGACGGATGGACAGACAGACAGACAGAAAGACAGATAGACAGACAGACAGACAGATAGATAGACAGACAGACAGACAGACAGATAGATAGATAGATAGATAGATAGATGGATAGATGGATGGACAGATGGATAGATGGACAGACAGACAGATAAATACATAGATAGATAGATAGATAGATAGATAGATAGATAGATAGATAGATAGATAGATAGATAGATGGATGGATGGATGGATGGATAGATGAGAAGAAGACATTTAAGTAAACTTCCTTTTCAGTGCTGGAGTTGCCTCAGTAGAGAGATAAATGAGTCACATCTTGAACTGGAATTCTAAAATGCTTGAATAGAATCCATATTTCTCTGTTCATGCATATAGTTGGAAGCATGGGAAATATGGAAAGCCTCTCTAATTATCTCCAATGCCAGTGTAGACAACCTGTTATGAATTAAACACCTATGCTTTTTATTTCTTCTTTACTGGGAAAATAGGAAGGCATTTATAACACACTGAACTAGATTGCTTCTTTTCTGCTTCCTTACTTTGGTTAAGATACTATAAGGGGAAGTTGGATTCCAACTTGAACAGGCATTTTTTCTTTGTCTGTGGTTTTGTTTTTATTGGGGAGATGCGTGAAGATTAGAACTGGAATGGATAAACTAGTTATATTTTTTCTATGATTGTAGCTAATTTAATTAAGCATTTATTTGATCACAATGATTGAAGCAGTGAATAGTTGAAATGATATTAATACTAAAAGGTAGTTTAAACAAAAACAAAACATTTCAAGGAAAGTGAATCATGAATTACACATCGTGACTGACACATCTTTTGAGAATAACATTTTTAAAAGTGTAGGATGTGACTGTGAGGGTAAGAGTATTTGGCAATTGATAGCCATCTACCTGATGGTCCTACTTGGTCAGAGTCAAACCATTGTGTTTGTCTGCTCTGTATCTTTTGGGTTACTAGTAAGAATTGTATTCTGAATTACTATGAGTAGTTTTTAATGGATTTGTATGTTTGTGCAGAGCTAGAAATTCCCTTGCAAATCTATATGTTTCCATGTCCTAATTTATCTCCCTTACTCTCTGCAACAAAATTGTCTTTTCATTCACTAGGTTTCAACCAGACAGAGATTCTATTTGCCCACTGCTTAAAGTTTCCTTGAGTTATTGGCTGAAGGAAGGAGAGATGCTGTGTCAGTTGTCCACCCAAATACATTCCCATTGTTGTAACCTTAACAGATAAGGCAGTAACATGATTATCTTATGAAGCACAAGTGTAGACAGAACCCTGATTTGTGAAGTGAGGAACTGCTCTCTTTAGCCATCGGGGTCAAATCTTTAGCATAAATGCTCCAAAATTATTTTTCAAATTGTCTTTAAAATTCATTCCTATTATTTTTGCAAGAACATTAGTGATGTCAGGAAATTTTTGTTAAGAGAGGGATTTAAGGAAAGGTTATCTGTTCCAATGAGTTTCTTGGGTTCCTGTGACATGATAGTTATGTTTTAAAACCAAGGAATATTATAAGGGAAAAATATTAGCTATGATAAAAAAATGCAGGAACAAAGCTGCAATAAAGGAAAATTTTGTTGTAGGCATGGGGAAGTTATACAGGGTTGGTTCTTAGTAACCTTAATAAATGTATTGCTAGAATAATTGGTTTGTGGAAGCCCCCCTGTCCCAAATATTCATTGTCTTCATGCTGCTGCTGCTGTTTGTAATGACATGCAACTGAGTTGGATTTAAGTGAGGGAGGTATGTATAAGGTTAACAGCCGCACTTTCTCCTCCAGAGCCAGCTGAGTCCAGTGGCCAGTTATGGATCACCAGTGGCCAGTTATGGATCAGGTAATTGTATTCAAGCAACACCTAAGTATAGAATAAGTCTTAGATGTCATGCTAGTTTGGGGATGAAAGATTCAGAGATCAATGCACATGATAAGCTATTGTCCAGACTCAACCCGTTCATTAGACAATTGAGTATTTTTTTGTTCATTGATACCTTCACACAATTGCGAGAACAGCAATAACCACCAAATGCTGGGTTCAAATGCATGGCTAAGCATTTGAAATGTTAGTTTCTGGCAAGTTCTCTTAAGTCAAAATTCTGGCTCACAAGGCTTTTGCCAGGTTTGTTCCAAGAAAAAATGCTGCTTAGATGTTTCCTGCTATTGGAGTAGAGGCAACTGTTTCATTTCCCTGCCAAATGACACCATTGTGAGTCTGCCACTTTTATCAGTAGGGAGATGTTTTTCTGCTACTTCCGTGGTGCTTCTCTCTGTAAGGTATCAAAATAATGCCATTCTTCTTTATAAATAAGTTTCCTTATGCAATACGTGAAAATTTTAATGTCTGTCTATTGCTCATTTGTGCATATTGTTATTACTATTATTATGGGAGTAGGTTAAAAACAAGCACAAAATAAACCCTTTATTTCATCCCACCCCAACTTGTTCCCACCAAAAAAAAAATCTATTCATAAATGTTATTTCATTAATATATTATCCCAGGAAGAGGTTTACTTAAACTGACTGATTCTTATTTTAATTTGGATGATCTTGTATTCTCCTGTTTTGCATTTTTACTAGACCTGGGTTGAAATCCAGCCTCAGATATTCACATTTGCATATTTGACCTGAAGCAGCTGATTTAATCTCTATCTTCCTCAGTTTCCTCAAATTCAAAATGAGGATAATCATAGCACCTACCTCCCTGAGCAGTTGTAAGCATCAAATGACATAATTTGTATAAAGTGCTCAGTACAGTGTCTGGCACAATGCTGTTTTTCATTCATTCAAGTGACGTTTGACTCCATGTCCCCATGGACCATAGCATACCAATATTATCATAGGGTTATCTTGGCAAAGATACTGGAGGAGTTTACTTTTTTTTTCTTTGGTGGATTAAGGAAAACAGAGGTTAAGTGACTTGCCCAGGATCACAGCTAGTAACTATCTGAGCCTGGATTTGAACACAGGTCTTCTTTCCTCTAGGTTTAGCATTCTATCTACTGAGTCACCTAGCTTCTACCAAAACCACCTAACAGTCCCCTATCTTTTCCTGGCACATAATAGATACTCAATACATGCTTTCAAAATAAACTAAAATAATGGACAGGTGAAAGACAAACCCATTACAAGCATTGAAACTGATTTGAGATTTTAAAATTCATGTCATCTTTTTTTTTGTCTTTTTGGAGGGGAAAAGGCAGGGCAATTGGGGTTAAGTGACTTGTGTAAAGTGTTAAGTGTCTGAGGTCAGATTTGAACTCAGGTCCTCCTGACTCCAGGGCTGTTCCTCTATTCACTGAGCCACCTAGTTGCCCCTTCACATCACCTTATTGTCTGTTTTGAAGGATAACCTTATAAACCCATTTCACCCCTGACAGAAGCCCTGAAGAATAAATACTTGCTTTACAAATTTGGGAGGCCATAAAATGAAGGTCCTATAATATCTCCCTTGGAGCAAAGAGAGTGAAAAGTCCAGGCTCACTGGCTTTGACTGTTTGATTTGCAAAGCCACTTAAAAAGAGATGGGAACCTTTTACACCCAAACCTCATTCAGTCCTTTCAAGTTGGTGGAGTTGCATTCAATGGAATGCATGCAACATATATTCTTGGACTTCTAGGATTTTAGAGTGTAGCTGACCTCAGAAGTGAAGTGTGTCACTTTCTTCTCAGAATTATATAAGCATTTAAAAAAGAAAACAAATAGTTCAAGTACCTATGATTTGAAAAACCTCTATTATTAAAAAAAATCATGCCTCCTCTCCCAAGTACAAGGCAATAATGAGTAAGCTTACCTCCCCCTCTCCCACTTTTTAACTGCAAAGACAGAAAAGACCCAGAAACCTGCCATAGCTTTAAATGTGAAGTATGTAGAATAGAAACAATTTTCATTGCCACAAGCTATGTAAATATTATAAAATTATCCTCTCTTTTGATTGAATTTTAAAAGCCTGCCCAATAATGAGATAAGAAAATTTCAGTAAAATGTTGAGAAGAAAAGGGTCAACCTGGCAGGTAGCTTCCAGAAACCAAGTTGAAGGTGACACGAAGTCCTGGCTGATGAGGATCTGGCTGCTTTCTTTATGACAACCTTCTTGGAAAGATAATTTAGACAGTCAGGGTAGTGCCAAACATGTGCAAAGCCAAGTTTACTTGGATTAGCCTGCTTTGGTACCTAACCAAGTGCGAGGTTTGGCAGTAGGAGAAACAAGGCATTGGATCCCAGGGGATAGTCACCAAACAGAATCAGTTACAAATGCCCTAATGAATATAGTCACAAGCTTGTTGCCAAGAAGAGAACAGGACTGATAGGATTGTCTAGGAGGAAAACAAGGAACCTAAAGCATTCTAAGTCAGAATCACCGGGGCACCAAAAGGGAACTTACCAATGCCCCAAGGAACTGTCCAGCAGCTTCAGCCATTTATAAAGACCAGTAATGTTCTGAAAACCTGAAGCCAGATAAATATTTTTTCTTACCTAAATTCAGGTGTTCTGAATGTGAGATAGCTACAGGACATTCAATCTGGGCTGCCCAAAGGAAGTTAACATAAGTCTGAAGCAGAGGAGAGAGTATAGGGCTAGATATATAGATTTTGTAATAATCTACATTGACACTATAATTGAATCATGGGAGCTGATGAGATTATCAAGAGAAATAGTATACAGACAGTTCTTGCTTTACATAAATAGACCCTTCTGCAGAACTTTATCTAAAGCTGTTTTTACTTAATGTGAATTTGTTCTTACACACGCTTCACTTAAACTCTATAGCAAAGACATACAAAATAATACGTTCACACAAGTCCAAAAATGTGCAGACATATTAAATACTGTACCATGATGATAAACAGAAATATGAAATGGAAGGTAAAATTAATGATAAAGTATGCACAGTACTTTATAACAAAGTTAACATAGGTGGCCATCTGTATCAGCAATGCCATATTCACAATGCCTATAGAGATTACAAATATGCTGATATAATTATCCATTACAAAATACGTCATGTTTGCCATATGAGGAAATAAACTAGAAAATTTATTAAGATACCAAAAGACTGAGTCCCAAAACCAGAAAATGAAAGCCATCAGAGTAGTTATGATATTGGCACAGGTAGATAAAGTAGAAAGCACCCACATTTTCAAGCCTTTAAAACAGAACAGGCTACCTCAGGCAAAGGTCCTCCTCTCCTCACACACAGCAACCACCCAGCGTCCTGGAAGCGCGCTCCCAGCAGCTCCGGCCCCTGGCAGTCCTCAGCAGGAGTCCTTAGCAGAAAGTCCTTAGCAGTCCTAACTCAAAAAGGGCTTCGCGCTGCCACTGCCTCTGCTGCTGCTGCCGTCACAACCACCGCCAGCCACCGCAGGAACGCTAGCTTGGCTTCCGCTTCCTCTTGCTCCGCCCCTTCCTGCTACGTCAGCAAGTCCAACGGGGCATGGAAGATCTTTAAATCCCATAACCCTTACACCATCATATTGATTCTTCCCTACCCACTGCACCCATCCTTTATCACTGGTGATTAGCTGGGCAGCTTTTTTTTATGAAGCTCTTAAAAGAGCTTCACTCTAATAAATCAGGGAGGCTCAGGGAAAATGTGACAAAAAGGAGTTTATTATTACATACAAGGCTGCCTTGTATGGGCCAGGCCCCAAGATTAAGCTGTGCTCAGATTCTAAAGATGAATTTCATAAGAAGAGGAGACAAATACTGTTGGGTTAAAATTTCTGAAAGGGAATGAGGTAGAGTTGTATTTGTTGCTCAATTTACACTCCAGGTAGGATACTGATTTCTTAAAAGGGCATCAAAGTACATGTGGCTGCTACATTCAGCTTGTCATGTACTGCAGCTGTGTCAGTGAGAGGGCTGTCATGTATACCTATAGAGCCCCCCTTCTCACAAGAAGTCTGTCACATTGGGGTGGCCAGGTAGCACAGCGAGTAAGAGCACTGGGCTCTAGTGTTGGGATGACCCAGGGATCGAATCCCAGGCTCAGACACTTAGCACCACACCCAGAAACACCTGGTAGTGTAACCTTGAGCAACTTACTTAACCCTGATTGCTTTAAAAAAAAGTCTGTCACATATAACTGTTAAAATGGAAGAGAAATATAATTCAATAAATCTTTTGAGAGATGTTTGGACAGTGGCTCTCTTTCTGCCTCTCATATATCTGAATGCAGATTTCTTTCAGAATGCTTCATGTAAAATTGAATTTGTGCAATGTGAATTTATGTCTATAGAGGGACAAAAGAAATGTTGGACAGAACCTTGGTGGATATTGACAGCTGGTGAATAACCAAGCAAAGGAACCCCACAAACAGTGGTCAGACATAATCAGAGAATGAGCATAGAATAATGATAAAGAAGCCTAGTGAAGACATAGATCCATCAGGAGACTCAACAGTGTCAAAAGTGGCAAAGAAGTAAAGTAGGATGAAGACTGAGAAAAGGTCATTACATTTGCCAAATAAGAGATTAGTGGTAACTTTGTAAAAATCTGTTTCAATTGAAGGATGAGGTCAGAATTCAGATTTCAGAGTATTTAGAATTCAGTGAAAGGAGAGGAAGCAGAAACACCCAGGGTAGATAACTTGTTCAACGATTTTCACTGTGAAGGAGAGGAGAGATGGGATGCTAACTTGTAGCAATCATAACATCAAGAAAGTTTTTTTTTTAAAGATTGTGGGGAGAAATAGATTATTTATAGTTAACTTGCAAAGTACTATGAAGAAGAGATCAAAGATAGGATAGAGTGGGGATCTTAGTGTAGGGACAATCCTTTAGAGAATTCAAGAGGCTTTGGGAGTAAGGGGGTTTGTAGAGGGTTTTACTTTGGTAATAAGAAGAGACAACTTCTTATGGGACCAGAGTGAAGAATTACACAGTGGGAAAAATTGCAGAGTGATGTGAGAAAAGGAAGAGAGGAGGAGAAATTCTCAAGGGAAGATCTCAAGCTTTTGTTTTTCCCCAACATAATATGAGGTTAGATCCTCAGGTGAGTTAGTAGAAGCCATTAGGAGGGATGAAAAGGTTGGAAACAGATTGTGGAGAATAGGATTAGTGATTAATGAGGAATACAATTTTTGTCTTACTGCAGTGAGTGTTGAGTAAAAATTCCATAACACAAATTTGTGGTGGTCATAATCAGTATGGTTTTAGAATTCTTTTAAAAAATCCATTCAGTGGCACAGGATTGATGTGAAGGAGGTGAATGATGAGAATAATACATAATTGGGGCTTTGCAGTGCATCATTGAAGATAGGATAAGGATGAAGTTGAATTCAGGGGGTTGAAAGAGAGAGAAGGGGAGAGAGTATAGCCAGTGCACTGGTGACAGAAGGGGGAAAGAAACAAGGTGGGGAAAGAAGGTGGTGGAGAGGATAAAGAATGAGTTTGAAGGGTATAAGAGCAAGGGAAAGATGACATGTTTAAAAAGATTATGATCAGATAAAGGCATTTTGGAGTAAATAAACAAGGAATTTGCATATTTGTGAATGATGATAAGGCCAAAGATATGACCACCTATGTATAGCTGAGATGGAGAAGAAGAAGAGGTAATGAAAATAGAGTAGATTGAAGGCCTGGAAAGAAGGGGATTTGAGGGGGTTTGAATGTGTGTGTTCATGAATGTATTACATATATGTGTCATATGTATGTATATACACTTACAAATTTATATAAAGACATACATACACATGTAACCCCCCTAGTGTGTATATGTATACATGTATATGTATACACACATATATGCATGCAGCTATAATACATATATGTATATTGATGTGTATATGTATATATATGCATGTGCACATGAAAAAATATTTTTAATAATCGTTATCTTGGAAATTCAGAGCATTCCCCAGTCTCCTTCTGTCAAAGTCCTAACTTTAAGCTCAGTTTATATGCAGAAGGACATTACTGATAGTGAAATTGCATCGACTCTCCCAATCCTGGTCAGCTCCCATTCAAGTTCCCAAGTAGTTTAATCTAAGATAGGGAACCCCCATTGTGTTCTGCTCAGGCTCAAATGGAGATGGATTCTTCTGTCTAGATAGCCCAAGGCTGGGAGTGATCTGGTATGGGTGGGAATGGTCTAGTATAGAGATGTTATCTCTGTCCAGGGGTGACTGATGATGGGGTGACATCCGCCTCTATTGGAAGAGTTTATAAACCGTGTACCCTAACCCCAAAATGTCCTCAGTTCCAGCACTGCAGCTCCCATGCATGCGTGCTGCCCACTTTGAAAGAAGTAAAACAATGGCTACAATCTAATTCCATTTGTCTTTCTTAGACCAAACTCTGTAGGTTGACAAAACATACATACACCTGCATATACATAGATACATACATATATATGTCAATGTACATCCCCTTGTGTGAACACAGAGAATGTGACAAAAATAAAAAGTGTGATTAGAACATAAAGGAAGGCAACAGTTTGGTGAAGTATAGATAAGAAATATAATGATCTGGATTATCATAAGTTGGGAAAATATTGACCTGAAAGCAACAGAAGTTACTTAGTGAAAGTGATAGAAGGAGAGTGTGAAAGTGGCAATAGGTATCAAGGAGTATTTTGACACTCAGGCCATGATCAAAGAGCAGCCAGTACTAGAAATGGTAGAGAATGAGGTGGTATCATGTTGAGATAGGAGGAGCCAGGTCTCAGAGTGACAAAAGATAGGAGTGAAAAAGGAAGAGGTGTCATATGAAGGTTCATTTACTGACATATGCCAAAGGTTGTAAAGAGTGGGCATATCTGGATGGGGGCTTGAGAAGGATAGGATTGAAATAGATTGGCATGAGGTAACAGTGAGTTAGTGATAAGGATAAATTCAGAGACCCAGTATAATGAATTCCTTTTGGCTTATTAAGCCCCACCATCAACACACAAGTCTCTTGAAAAAGAAAAAAAGCTAATCATTCCTTCATGCAAAAATGTGGCAATTAGAAAAAAGTGCTAGGAATGAGAAATAAGGAGGGAGAGGATTCCAGAAATGGGTCATTTTCAGTGAAAATGTATAAAGTCTAAGGGACAGCAAAAGGCCAGTGTCACTGGTCAGGTATATGGTGGATACTCAAATGTAAGAACACTGACAATGGAGGAGGGGACCAGGTTACATAGGGCTTTAAAAGCCAAATAACCTGGGGTAGCTGGGTGGTGCAGTGAAAAGAGCACAGATCTTGGAGTCAGGAGGACCAGAGTTCAAATCTGGCCTCAGGCATGTGACACACTTACTGACTGTAATTTTGGGCAAGTCACTTAATCCCAATATATTTGCTTTCTCCCCTCCAAAGAAAAGCTAAATAACATATTGCATATTTGATCCTGGTCAATGGGGAATGGCTGGAATTTATTTGACATCTAAGTGAGAAATGGATTGGAGTGGGGAAAGCATTGAAGAAAGGAGATCAAGTAGCTAGTCCCATTGTGAGGTGATGAAGGCCTGCCCTAGATTCCAGGTGTATTTTTTCTTTTGGCCAGAGATGCCTTAGATCTGAGTCAAGAAAATGAAGGAAACAAAAGTGTGAGACGTGATTGCCCTCTTCTCCTAAAATGGAAGCTTATTTTTATGTCAAAAAATGGAAAATGTAGTACACCCTCCCCATCTGTCTTGACAGGACCAGCAAAAGGGTGCATGAATTTACTTTCAGTCCAGAAAACCACACTATGAAGTCAATCTGTCAACACACATTTATTAGGTGCCTAATATATTTCAGGTACTTGGCAAACGTAGAGAGACAAAACAGTCTAACTCTCAAGGATCTCATATTCTAATCAGGGAGATAAAATGCAAACAATGATGTACAAATAAGATACACACAGAACAAATTGGAGATAATTAGCAGAGGAAAAACACTTGTATTAATGAGGGATCTGGAAAGACTTTTTGCAGAAGGCATTATTTTAGCTAAGGGCTTAAAGGAAGCAAGGGAGGGCAGGAGATGGTGATGAGAAGAGAAAGAATTCTAGAGATAGGGTACTACAAATGAAGGTCCTGCTGCATGTCCTATGATATGGGAAAGTTAAATTTTAAAAGTCACTTAACCCACTTAGGAGTCCTGGCTTCATATGCTCTTGGGAGAGCAGTTTAGCAACTGTCTGAGGGCTCCATTTCCTATATGACCTAGGGGTAGCTATGAGGCCTGTGAAATAGGCAGACCTAAGAATGTGATAAATAACCCTCAGGCACAAAGCCCCGAAGGCCTGATTCCAAGAAAGTAATAACACTTACCTAAGGGACCAGGGGCACTTGACTCTAAAAGAACATTGGACAATAGCCCTAAAACATGCAGTCTGGGAGGTCTAAAGCTAAAATAGCATTTACCTGAAGCAGAAGGAATTTTCCCCAAAGGGCAACAAAGAAGCCTGAAGCATCAGGTTTGGTAGAGAAGGTAGTTGTGGCAATTGGAATAGGAAAAGCTAGGAATCATTAATAGTGACAGAATCAGACCCTTGTCCAGGGACAGCTGAGGAGACAGAGCAAGATTGCTGTTCCAGCAGCAACTGAGGACAATTTTCCCACCTAGACTCCTTGGAAGTATAATAGATCAGAAGGAAAGGATGTGCCCTGAGAGGTACAAGGCAGGCTTCTTTTATCATCTTTGGAATTTGTATGATTTATTCCACCATTGTTTTATTTTTTTTCCCACAACAATGGAACAATGAACTCTTTTGTCTAATGTACTTGAAGAATAGCTCTGAAAAAAAAAATAGGCTTTGATAAGGCCTATTGGGATTCAAATAGAGCTACTAGACTATGCCCTTAAACCCAAATTACTCTGGCTTTCACTGATAGACCAATAATAGGTCCCCAGTCCAAGCCTTACTGGCTCATTGTCTGGGTTTTTGATGTCTCAGAGTGAGTGTAAATAGTAATTGTTTCTGTTCTTACCAGAAACTTTTGAGGGTCTTCCCCTCCACGATCAATTCTTTTGGGATTGCTAGCTGTTGCTTCAATACTTACCTAGACTTTAATCATGGAATAAGTGTTGCCTCAGGGAAACTGAGACCTGGGAAAGACATTAGCTTGAAGGGCCAAGGTCTCCCAATGCATTGGGACCATCTTTAATTGTCCTAACCTATGTCATGCCACTGGACTCAAGCGACTCTGGAGGAGAGAGTGAGGCAGATGATTTTGCGCAGCTTTGCCTCATTTAAATCCAATTCACAGGAGCCAAGATGGCAGAGTAAAAGCAGAACTTACTTGAGCTTGTCCCCAATTAATTCAAATACCTGTAAAAAATGACTCTAAACAAATTTTAGAGCTACAGAACTCACAAAATGACAGAGTGAAATATGTGTCCAGCTGAGGACAGCCTGGAAAACCCAGAGGAAAGGTCTATCACACTGGCTGGGAGCAGAGCATGGTCCCATGTGCACCTTGCTTGCAGAAATCAACCGCACAGACTAGCCAGAGCAGACCTCAGGGGATTGAATCACTTGCAGATGTGGCAGTTTCCAGACTTCTCAACCCATAAACACCAAAAAGATAGGAAAAGGTCAGTGGGGAACCTGTTGGAACTAGGTGAGAGGAGAGCATGTTCCAACCACCACCCCCTAGGGTGGAAGATGTGGTAGGTGGCTGCAGCTGCTGCCATGGCAACTACTTCCAGAGCTCTAGGCCCACAGATGGTGGGGGGAACCAAGCAACTGACTAGAGGGAAATTGCAAGAATCTCTCTTTTGGCATTGAGGCATTATCTTCTTGCTTTGCCTTGGTTGGATCTGGGTTGCATTCTTGGGGTGAGGGACACTGGCATGGCAGAGCTTGTTGAGTCTGTGGAGAGGCAGTCCTCTTCAAAGTTCCAAGGCAGGTGCCTAGAGAAAGCTCTGACAATAGCTGCACAAAACCCCAGAAATTTGGGAAGCAGCATGCTCCACTCTGGAAGCAGAGTTCTACTATGACAAAGAGCTCAAAAGTCAAGAATTTGGCTGCCATTGAAAAAACAGAGGAAGAGAAATCAAACTATAGAATCTTTTTTGGTGGCAAAGAGGATCAAAATATTGAACCAGAAAGAGACAACAAAATCAAAACTCCTTCATCAAAAGCCTCCAAGAAAAATATGAATTGATATCAGACCATAGAGAAGCTCAAGAAGGATTTTGAAAATCAAGTAAGAGAAGTAGAGGAAAAATTGGTTAGAGAAATGAGAGTGTTGCAAGAAAATCATGGAAAATAATTAAACAGTTTGCTAAAAGTTTCCTAAATTTTGCAAAAATAAAATATATCAAAGAAAATAACATCCTAAAAAATAGACTAACTCAAATGGCAAAAGAGGTCCAAAAAGTCAATGAGGAGAAGGATGCCCTAAAAAGCAGAATTGGCCAGATGGAAAAGGAACTTCAAAAGCTCACTGAAGAAAATAATTCCTTCAAAATTAGATTGGAGCAAATAGAAGCTAATGACTTTGTGAGAAATCAAGATATTATAAAATAGATCCAAAAGAATGAAAAAGTAGAAGACAATGTGAAACATCTTATTGACCTGGGAAATAGATCCAGGAAAGATAATGTAAAAATTATTGGACTATGTGAAAGCTATGATTTAAAAAAAAGAGTCTACACATCATCTTTCAAGAAATTATCAAGGAAAACTTCCCTGATATTCTACAACCAGATTGTAAAATAGAAATTGAAAGAATTCATTGATCTCCTATTGAAAAAGATCCCAAAAAGAAAACTTCTTGCAATATTATAGCCAAATTCCAGCTTTCCCAGGTCAAGTAGAAAACATTACAAGCAGTCAGGAAGAAATAATTTGAGTATTGTGGAAACATAATTAGGATAACACAAGATCTAGCACTTCTACATTAAAGAATTGAAGGGCTTGGGATATGATATTCTGGAGGTCAAAGGAGCTAGGATTAAAACCAAGAATCACCTACCCAGCAAAACTGAGTATGATACTTCAGGGGGAAATATGAATATTTAATGAAATAGAGGACTTTCAAGCATTCTTGATGAAAAGATAAGAGCTGAATAGAAAATTTGTCTTTCAGATACAAGAATCAAGAGAAGCATGAAAAGGTAAACAGGAAAGAGAAATCATAAGGAACTTTTTAAAGTTGAACTGTTTATATTTGTAAATGGAAAGATGATATTTGTAACTCATGAGACTTTCTCAGTATGAGGATAGTTGAAGGGAATATATATGTATATATACATATATGTATGTGTATATATGTATAGATAGGTGTATGTATACATACATACATATATATTGTGTGTATATGTGTACATGTATACATAAACAGAGGGCACAGCATGAGTTGAATATGAAGGGATGATATCTAAAAAATAAAATTAATAGGTAAGAGAGGAATAGATTGGGAAGAGAAAGGGAGAGATAAATTAGGGTAAATTATCCCACATTAAAAGAGGCAAGAGAAAGCTATTATAATGGAGATGTAGAGCCGGGAGGTGAAAAGGGAATGAGTCAACCTTACTCTCATTGGATTTGGCTTAAGGAGGGAATAACATACACACTAAATTGTGTATCTTACCCTATAGGAAAGTAGGGTGGGGAGGGGATAAGAGGGAGTGATGATAGAAGGGAGAACAGATTGGGGAAGAGGTAGTTAGGAGCAAATAGTTTTGAAAAGGGACAGGGTCAAAGGAGAAAATAAAATAAATCAGGGGTGGGATAGGATGAAGGGAAATATAGTTAGTCTTTCACAACATGACTATTATGGAAATGGTTTGGATAGCTACACATTTATAAACTATATTGAATTGCTTGTCTTCCCAGTGGGGCTAGGTGAGGAGGAAAGAAGGGAGAGAATCTGGAACTCAAAGTTTTAAAAATAAATGTTAAAAAATTGGTGTTACATGCAACTGGGAAATAAGATATACAGGCAATGGGGTATAGAAATCCATCTTGCCCTACAAGAAAGAAAGGGGCAAGGGGGTAAAGGGAGGGATAGTGGGAGATATATGAGGGGGCAGTTTAGGGGAAAGAGTAATCTGTGTACTTGCCATCTTGGGGTGGGGGGTAGGAGAGAAATGGGGAGAAAATTTGGAACTCCAATCTTGTGGAAATGAATGATGTAAATTAAAAATAAATAAATAAATTCTGAAGAAAAAATAAATCCAGTTTACTTGTAAGTGAAGACATCACCCTCCTGAAGTCATTGATCCTCTTCAAGAATGAAGGACAAATAACAATCCCCTTTGCATTAAGTTGTACACGCATGTGTGTTCCTCTGTGCAATAGCAATGGTGGTGGTAGCAAAATTGGTTTCTATTAATGATAAGGAATTAAGAATGACTTGATTGTTTAGCAACTAAGCATTAGAATATGCAGCTAGGTCTGCCTGTGTCTCAGTGGTTAGATCATTTGGCTTAATTGATACTCAGCAGTCACTTAACCTTTGGCTGCTTCAATTTCCTCAATTGTAAAAAGAGAATAATAATAGTACCCAGTTCCCATCATTTTTGTATGGATCAATAATAGAATATTTATAAAGTACTTAGTCAATGCCTAGGACATAGTAGGTGTTTAATAAATGCTTCTGTTCCTTCCCCCATTCCCTTTTTGTCGAACAGTTCCATTAAATTCCTTATTATTTAATTTCTAATAATTTTCTTGCTCTGTGGCAGAATTTGCATCAGATGGAATCAAGCTGAGAATTATTTCATTTCCATTCACTGTGAAACCCCACCCTTCTTCCCACAGAGTTTCAAAAATAACCAAGAATTTTACCTGGCCATGAGTGAATTTAGAAAAAAAAATACTTCATGTCATTTCAGACTGGTAACTTGACCTTTTACCTCTGTGGAAAAGGCTCAAGTACAAAGTTAAGTTAATTCCATAATCCTTTTTATAATTAAGCCAGATTTGAATTTTGCACCTTGAATCCCTGTTGTTTAGCATTTTGGGGTTCATTGAATCCCACCCCTTGACCACATCCTTTCATTTCCACATTTCAATTCCCCCTCTCCCTTCTCATCCTCATATACTTTATAGAAGGAAATCCAAGTAAATATTTTTAATTTCCTCCCTATTTGTATTAGATGGCATGAAAAAAGGTTTCTCCTCAGTTGCTAATAGATTTGATAAAAGTGTTTCAAGATTCTAGCCCAGGATATCAATAGTAAAAGTTCCTTTATCTAATACCTAGTTTGGCTCAATAGGTCTTGTCTTTGTGAATGACACCTGGCCTGGCAGTCCCTTTTGATATGCAGAAAGAGACCTTTTTTATGTATCCTGATTTTTAGGTTCTAGGCTCCCCACTGTCCTCTACAAGCAGTTTTTGTCTCTGATGTTAGCCATCAGTATGGCTTCAAATCAGGTTTCATATAATTTTTTTTATATAATTTCTGTGGAAACAAAATTCAATCATATAACAGTAAGAGAACCTTCAGGAAAGAGTTGTAAAACCCTTTACAAATGCTTTATTCAACAATAGATTTGGAGTTGTTTGATCTGGCAAGTACTGAAAAAAATGAACACCAAACAAATATATAAATAAACGAGAAAGTTGACTACAATTTTACAGATAGAAAAATGACTATTTACTTTTATAGGAATTATTTTAGAATTAGCTGTCTCTATGAAATCAGATCATTGATTAGTGAAAGGCAAGATCAAATTCAATTCCAAATTAGAAGAAAGATAAAGATCAAAATAAGACACTGGCTGACATTCTAGTGATTCTAACCTGATTGATTCAAACTAACTGTCAATGCTGAAAAGAGTAGACAGAAATAATAACATATACTCTTATCAGCATTTCATGGAGAAGTTTAACCTATACAAAGCAGTAACCACATCAAGGAAACCAAACTAGATCAGAAACTAAGTCACAAAATATTTGATTTCCTTGCCAAGAAAGAAGCCGAGGACATGTAGCCTTTTTTATTCACAAAACATTTTAAAGGAGAATGGTAGGAGTTTGTGATCACAGTTGCCAATACAAAACAGTCAAAAGACTTAAATTTAAAGGAGAAAATTAATGAACTAGTAATCCCTAGAGTTTTTGTAGATGTCACTGAGACAACAAGCAGAGAAAAAATTAGGCAGTATTTCTACGGGAATTAATTCTTATCGACAGAGCTACTGGCACCATTATCTTGCAATTCTGATACCTCAGTATTGTGTTAATGTGTCAGGAAATAAGAAAACCATGAATTTGGGAAGAGTGGCTCAGTTTAACCAAATGTGTACAAAAGAGGTTCTCAAGATGAAATAATGTGGATTCAAGTATCCGTTTTCCAGATCTAAAAGAGTTCAAGATTTAAAAGGAGATAAAAGACCACAGATGGAAATTTTATAATGCCCCCAGATGATTAAGAAGCATTGACAACTGCTGATTGATATGTCTGCTTTCTCATCACAGTATAGTCTTCCTAAAAATGGTTTATGAACCTGGGGACTGTTTGGTGAAAACATGAGAAGGAAAGAACCAGCCTTATGATACATGATGCCTCCAGTATATGACATATTTATAATCACATCAATGGCTGAGAAGTATATGGAATCTAAAACACTGTTGTGTCTGTTGTTTGTTAATTACAAAAAAAAAAAAAAAAAAAACCAACAACAAACAATAACAAAACATTTGACAGTGGAGAACAAAATACATTAATAGACAAAGTAACTCTTTTTTTGGGGGGGGGAGAGGGGAAGGCAGAGCAATTGGGGATAAGTGACTTGCCCATGGTTACAGAGCTAGTAAGTGTTAAGTGTCTGAGGTCACATTTGAACTCAGGTCCTCTTGACTGCAGGGCTGATGCTCTATTCACTGCACCACCTAGCTGCCCCAACAAAGTAACTCTTAAGCAAATATTATAAACAGCTAAAGTTATATTGTAGATACTGCCTTAGAGATCACTTTAATCACCAGTTTGCTCAAAGTCAGCATCAAGCTATGCATAAAACAGGGAATCTTTTACTCAACAAAGATGTTGGTTAGTTGACTAATAAAATGTATCTTGCGAAAAGTTTAAGTTAGAAAACAAAACGGGCTCAATTTAAGAAGATGTAGTTTATTTGGTTGTATCGGTATGGATGATCCTGATTCTTGTTCATGTCTTTTCATAAATCCTCTAAAAAGCTTCTACCCAAAGAGATGAAGAAGCTTACTGAATTCTTATGGATGTTTCTGAACCCTGGGACAATCCTTCAACTGGTTACTTTTCATTCCCACTATATTTCAAACTCATCTCTATTTATTGTCACATATGTTTTGGATGATGAGGTACAGTGTGGTTTAGTGGATAGAATTTTGGCCTTGCAACCAGCATCTAAGACTTAGCATTGACAAATACTGTCTGTAGAATTTTAGGCAAGTCGCTTAACCTCCAAGGGTCCTTAGAGAAATCTCTCTAAATTAAATTATTTTTCACTCCCAATTCCATTGCCCATCATATAAACTGGTTATGTTAAACTCAAATACAAACAGGAGTTAACTGATCTGTATAATTTTTTTCCTCCTGGTGACATTCACTTTGTTTTAAAATGCAATGACATCTATGTATTATTGTATTTTTACTTATTTTGTTAAATATATCCCAATTACATTTTCAATCTGGCATACTCTGGGCTTTGTCTTTGATAACCCTGATATAAGGAATTCCTCCCAACTTCTTCTCATTCATAAATTAGAAAAACATATTTTATATGCCTTTGTCCTCCTCTTCTTCCTTCTCATCACAACAATAAATAGCATTGATATAATGCTTTAAGGTTTGCAGAATAAAAGCTTTATATTTTCTCAGTGTCAGGCCTCCCTTCCTAACATATTAATTGTTGATCTAAACACTACAGTACAGATGAGGGAACCATATTTAAAAAAATGATCACTATGCTTGATGAACTAGCATTTTAATAGGGGGAAAAGACATATGGAGGGTATTGGTTAACAGAGACTGGTATTTTATTTACAGGTAACACTTTTGATCCTTATAAAAATCCCTGTGGATCAGGTCCTATTTTATACCCATTTTAAATATGAGACAATAGAGCCTTAGAAGTTAAATAACTTGGCCTGGGCCAAAAAGCTAATAATATCTAAGGTAGCTTTTGAACTCCTGGTGATTCTAAGACAACTGTTTATTTAATCCATTGGGCAAACTACGTGTGTTCTTCATCCAAGTCACTGGTAGAAATGTTGAATGTAATAGATTCAAGAACAGATCTTGTGGCAGTCCAATAAAAAAAAAAAAACTCTCTTTAGATTGATATCCATCAAGTTTTGTCTTTCATCCAGTTCAGAATCCAACTAATTAAATTTAAATTTAAAAAAAAACCCAACAACCATTTATTAAACATCTATCAGTGCTAGGGACTGTACTTACTATTAGCTATAGCATATCAGAAAATCAATACATCCTTCTACAGCCTTGAGTAAAATATAATTCACCGAACTAGTCAAAATGGAGAGAGGGGACAGATTTGTATCTAGTCACCACATACAACCATTCCTCAAGAAAGCAATGGGGCAAAAAAAAGACATTATTTTATGAGTGTACAGTGAAACATCATTCAAAAGCACTAGAGATTACCCTGTACACTATGATATCTTGAACAGCAATCTTAACTAAATCTTAACTATAATGCATAGTGTGTAAATCAATAGGTACTTTAAATCTTTTGTAAATGCCCAGAACACAAGATAAAGCTACTCTTCTAGCACATATTTCTTTTTAGTTGTCATCTTTTCCTTTCTTTTCTTGGAGTTAGTGGATGAAATAATTTAATGACAGAGAAATGAAGATTCTTCCCATTTACAGTATTTTCAAGTTTCCCAACTTGAATGGCATAGAAACAGATATCCAGTGATTTACATATTTGTAAATCCTCTAACTTTGCAGACATTAGGGGGTCAGGATTCTTGATTTCATCAATATAAAAAACATCCAATATGAAAACATTCCACCAGTGCAGAACAGGAATTCTTCAACTCAAAGTCCTAGATTTTACAGAACTTATCCATGGTCATGCAGCTAGTATGTGTCAGAGGCATAGCTTTAACCTAAGTTTTCCTTGATTCTCCACTTATCTACTATGCTGTCTCATGAAAATTCTGAAATACAAAATGAAGAGATTTGTTATTTGAAGCTAGTAGAATTATGCTTTCCTTTTTTCTTTTTTTTCTTTTTGTACAGAGTTGATAAAAATTTATTACTAACTGGTTCCAAGAATCCTTGTAAGATTACAAAGGAGATTTTACATGATCTTTGTACAATTAAAATTTTTCCTTCTATACATATGTAGATACTTGACAGGTTTGACATTATAATAATAATAAGTCCAAATAACTTAGTTAGCAATCACATAATTTTCATAAGTGATAGTCAAATAATTTTAGGTGAAACTTCCTCTTAAATATAGGCAAAACTTAGAAGTTAAAGTTCTCTTTTTAATATGAAAATTTTATTTTTTTATAACTAAATTTATTTTTGGATTTCAACATTTACTTCCACAAGATTTTGAGTTCCAAATTTTCTCCCCATCTCTCCCCTACCCCACCCCAACACAACATGCATTCTGATTACCCAGTCACCCAATCTGCCCTCCCTTCTATCACCCCCCACCCTTTCTCTTATCCCCTTCCTTTCTCTTTTCCTGTAGGGCAAGATAGATTTTTATACCCCATTGCCTGTATATCTTATTTCCCAGTAGCATGTAAAAAACAAGTTAAAAAATATTAGTTTTTAAAACTTTGATTTCCAGATTTTTTCCCCTTTTCCCCTCATCACTCATACCTACTGGGAAGATAAGCGATTCAATATAGGTTATACATGTGTAGTTATGCAAGATGTTTCTGTAGTATGTATATTGTGAAAGACTAAATATGTTTCCCTCAATCCTAACCCCCCCCCCACTTATTCTATTTTCTCCTCTGACCCTGTCCCTTTTCAAAATGTGTGCTTCTAACTACCCTCCCCCACCAATCTGCCCTCCCTTCTATCATACCCCCTCTTATTCCCTTCCCACTGTTTTCCTGTAGGGTAAGATACCCAATTGAATGTGTATGTTATTCCCTCCTTAAGCCAAATTCAATGAGAGTAACATTGACCCATTCCCTTTTGCCTTCCTGTTCTCCCCCTCCATTGTAACAGTTTTTTCTTGCCTCTTTTAAATGACATAATTTACCCTATTCTATGCCTCCCTATCTTCTTTGCTCAACATATTCCTCTCTCACCACTTAGTTTTTATTTTTTTAGATATTATTCCTTCCTATTTAACTGATCCTGTGCCCTCTGTCTTTGTGTGTGTGTGTGTGTGTGTGTATACACACACACTTACATATTTATTTATACACACATACACCCTCTTATATAAACAAATATATGTGTGTATACATATATATTCATATATATATATACATATATATTCCCTTCAACTAACCCCTTACTGAGAAAAATCTCATGAGTTACAATTACGGTTTTTCCATGGAAGAATGTAAATATTTCAACTTTGATAAGTACCTTATGATTTCTTTTCCCTGTTTACCCTTTCATGCTTCTCTTGCTTCTTGTATTTGAATATCAAGTTTTCTTTTCAACTCTGGTTTTTTCATCAAGAATGCTTGAAAGTCCTCTATTTCATTGAGTGATCATAATTCCCCCTGAAGTATTATACTCAGTTTTTCTGGGTAGGTAATTTTTGGTTTTAATCCTAGCTCGTTTCACCTCCAGAATATCATGTTCCAAGCCCTTCGATCCCTTAATGTAGATCTTGTGTTATCCTGATTGTGTTTCCACAATACTCAAATTGTTTCTTCCTGGCTGTTGCAATATTTTCTCCTTGACCTGGGGACTCTGGAATTTGGCTATAATATTCCTAGGATTTTTCTTTTTGGGATCTTTTTCAAGAGATGATCAGTGAATTCTTTCAATTTCTATTTTTCCCCCTGATTCTAAACTATCAGGGCAATTTTCCTTGAGAATTACTTGAAGGATGATTTGTAGGCTCTCTTTTTGATCACAGTTTTCAGGTAGTCCAATGATTTTTAAATTATCTGTCCTGTATCTATTTTCCAGGTCACTGGTTTTTCCAAAGCGATATTTCACATTGCCTTCCATTTTTTCATTTGTTTGTATCTGTTTTATAGCATCTTGATTTCTCATAAAGTCATTAGATTCCATTTGCTCCAGTCTAATTTTGAAGGAATTATTCTCTTCAGTGAGTTTTTGAAATTCCTTTCCCATCTGGGCAATTCAGCTTTTTTAAGGCATTCTTCCCCTCATTGGCTTTTTGGGCCTCTTTTTCCATTTGAGTTAGTCCATTTTTTAAGGTGTTATTTTCTTCATATTTTTTTGGGTCTCCTTTAGCAGTCTGTAGATTGATTTTTCCTGATTTTCTTGCATCCTTCTCATTTCTTTTCTCAGTTTTTCTTCCACTTCTCTTACTTGATTTTCAAAATCCTTCCTGAGCTCTTGCAAGCAGTTTATATTTTTTGGAAGCTTTTGATGCAGGAGTTCTGACTTTCTTCCCCTCCTTCCATGCTTTCATCCTTTTTGTCCTTGTAAAAGGATTCTATGTGCTGATAGGACTTCCTCTGCTTGCTCATCTTGTCAGCCAATTACTTGACTTTTGAGCTCTTTGCTGTGGTAGAGCTCTGCTTCCAGAGTGGAGAGCTTTGTCCCATATTGCTAGGGTTTTCACAAATGTTGTCAGAGGTTTGAGGAGGGTGCCCTCTCTACAGACACCACACTGAAACACTGGCGTTTCTCACCCCAGGACCACTGCCCAAGACAGCAACCTAGATGTAAACAGGTTAAAGCCAGAGAGATTACCCTCTGAATGGTTACTTGGCCCCCCTACAATCTAGAGGCCAGGAGCTATAGGAGCAGTCATGTGGCAGCAGCTGCAGCTGCTGTGCCTCCACCACCTCTCACCCTGGGGGCAGTGGCCAGACTATGCTCTTTTGTCACCTTGTTTGAACAGAGTTCCTCACTGACCTATTATTTTCTCTTTGGCATTTATGGGTTGAGATGTCTGGAAACTGCCACAGCTGCTGGTGATTCACTCTCCTGAAGTCTGCTCAGGCCTGTTTGTGTTGCTGACCAGGACTGCCATGGGGCCAGAACTGTGCAGCTCACGGGGACTGAGCTAGGCTCACAGCATGCTATGTTAGACCCTTCCTGTCAGCCTGCCAGGCTGCCTTCAGTGGGAGATTTGATTCTGTCACTTTGTGTGTTCTGTAGCTCTAAAATTTGTTTAGAGTCATATTTTACAGGTATTGGAGGTGGTTGTGGGGGGGAGCACACAGAATTTCCTGCTTCTACTCCACCATCTTGGCTCCACCCCTCTAACATTCATTTTTAAAACGTTGAGTTCTAAATTCTCTCCCTTCCTCCCTCCCTTCTCACCCTCATTGAGAAGGCAAGCAATTCAATATATGTTATATATGTGTAGTCATGCAAAACACTTTCATAATAGTCATATTGTGAAAACCTAACTATATTTTCCTCCATTTTATACCACCTCCCATTTATTTTATTCTCTCCTTTAACCCTGTCCCTCTTCAAAAATGTTTGCTTCTGATTACCCCTTCTCTCATTTACCCTCTCTTTATTGCCTACTTCTCTGTAAGGTAAGATAGATTTCTGTATCCAGTTGATTGTGTATGTTATTCCTTCCTGAAGCCAAATATGATGGGAATAAGATTCACTCATTCTCTCTTAACTCCTCCTTTCCCTCCACTATAAAAGCTTTATCTTGCTTCTTTTATGTGAGATAATTTATCCCATTCTACCTCTCCATTTCTCCTTCTCCCAGTTCATTCCTCTCTTACCACTTAATTTTATATATTAGACATAATCCTTTCATATTCAACATCCCCATGCCCTCTGTCTACATATATATTTCCTCCCACTACCCTAATACTGAGAAATGTCTCATGAATTACAAATATCTTCTTTCCATGTAGGAATGTCAACAGTCCAACTTTAATAAGTTGCTTAAGGTTTCTCTTTCTTGTTTACTTTTTCATTCTTCTCTTGAGTCTTGTATGTGAAAGTTAGATTTTTCTATTCAGCTTTGAACTTTTCAGGAAGAATGCTTAAAGTCTTCTATTTCATTGATTATGCATATTTCCCCCCTGAAGGATTATACTCAGTTTTGCTGGGTAAGTGATTCTCAGTTTTGATCCTAGCTCCTTTGACTTCCATAATATAGTATTCCAAGCTCCCCCAGTTCTTTAATGTAGAGACTGTTAAATTTTGTGTTATCTTCATTTTGTTTGCATAATACTTGAATTGTTTCTTTCTGACTGCTTGCAATATTTTTTTACTTGGCCTGGGAATGCTGGAATTTGGCTACAATATTCCTAGGAGTTTTCCTTTTGGGATCTTTTAAAAGAGATGATCAATAGATTCTTTCCATTCCTATTTTACCCTTTGGTTCTAAAATATCAGGGTAATTTTGCTTGATAATTTCTGGAAAGATGATATCTAGGCTTTTTTTTTATTGTGACTTTCAGGTAGTCCAACAATTGTAAAATGATCTCTCCTGTAACTATTTTCCAGGTCAGTTATTTTTACAATGAGATATTTCACATCATTTTCCATTTTTTTTTCATTCTTTTGGTTTTCTTTTATAATTTCTTGATTTCTCATAAAGTCATTGCCTTCCATTTGCTCCATTTTAATTTTTAAGGAATTCTTTTCTTCAGTGAGCTTTTCCACCTCTTTTTCCTTTTGGTCAGTTCTGCTTTTTGAGGTATTCCTCATTGTTTTTTGGAAGTCTTTTGTCATTTAGGTTAGTCTGTTTTTTAAGGTGTTATTTTCCTCAGCATTTTTTGATATTAGCAAGCTGTTGACTCATGTTTCATGATTTTCTTGCACCACTCTCATTTCTCTTCCCAAATTTCCCTCTACTTCTTGTTTTCAAAATCCTTTTGAACTGTTCCATGGTCTGAGACCATTTCATATTTTTATTGGTGACTTTGCATGTAGGAGCTTTGACTTTGTTGTCTTCTTCTGGTTGTACGTTTTGATCTTCCTAGTCACCAAATAAGATTTTATAGTCTAATTTTTTAGCTGTTTGCTCATTTCCCCTGCTAATTACTTGACTTTTTATTTCTTTGTTAAGGTAGGACTGTTATTCCAGTGTGGAGTTTGTACTGTCCCAAGCTTCAGGGGTTTTGTGCAGCTCCTTTCAGATTTAATTCTAGGGACCTGTAAATTTTCAGTTCTTCTAAGGTTGTATGATCAAAGGAGAGGTGCTCACTCCTATCCTGGCCTGTGTTCTGGTCTGTGAGTGACCACAAGCACTCTTTTCTGCCTTGAAATTGTGAGGAGGATTCCCTCTCCACTGCCACCAGGTAATGTGAATGGAATCTGAAGATCTTCCATGCCCCTTTCTATTTTCAAGTGAGCAGGTACTTAGAACCTTGTTTCAAGTTAACACCTTGTTTAAGCTATTTAACACAGAAGTAGTTAAAACCCTGGGAGGAAGTTGTTGATGTAACAGGAAGGGGCAGAACAGGGAGGAGCTATACCATATATAAGGAAGAACACAAGCTGGACAGACAGAATGTTCCTGGGGTGAGCATCATGGAGGAAGGCAGCTGCTGCTGGAATAAAGACTGAAGTGAGAATTGAGAAGAACTGGGAAGAGGAATTAGAATTGAGAACTGAGAATTTCTTGGAGCAAGCCAAGAGGCTGGATAAAGTGATTTGCATTTTGAGAATGGAGCTTTTGGTGCTGAAGAATTCCAATGGCCAGCTGGAGCTGCTGAGGATTTCCAAGGGCCAGTCGGAACTGCAGAAGACTGAGGAAGCATGACTGTGGTTCCAGTATTTTGTACAAATGTTGTTGTAGCTTTGTTAATTTGTATGAATGTCCTTGTGTCTTTGTTAAGCCTTGTCTTCCCAGCAACAGAGACTGTGAAGGGTTTGAGATGGATTGGACACTGTGAGCCTCAATGTGGAGCAGGAACTGCACAGAAGGCTGGACAAGGAGCTGGGAGCTATCTGCCTTTGAACTCAGGTGACAGTTGGTTAGATTCAGAAGGTAGTTGGGACCATGGAAGTGGGAGCATGGGAGCTGAAAGCCTGCCCCAAGTCAAGATGAAAAGCCCTCTCCATGGGTACTGAATAGTGACTGATGAAATTGACTGAGCAATGACTAATGAAACTGTCTGAGTTGTGACTAATGAAATAGGACACTGAGTAATGACTGATGAAATTGTAATTCAATTGTGACCTAGGGGTGGATGGCTCTTGTATTTTCCACTACCCCTTAAGAGAGTACTGAGTAGTGAACTGTAGAAGTTGTAACTTAATTGCATCCCATGGGTAGAGAACTTTGAGTTACTTTTGTACTTTGTGTCCCTTAAAGAGGCAAGCCTCCTTAAGGATGATTGAATGATTGAGTTACTAAATGATTGTACTTCATTCAAAACTATGTGACCACCTTGGTGAAAACTACGTGTCCATTTTAGTGATAAGTTATTGAGTTATGACATGGTGAATGCTATATTTTGATTTTCTGTGACAAATTGTAACATTGTGAATGCTGTACCTTGATTTTCTGTGAATGTTTTGCTCTGATTTATTATTGAATAAAAGAGAGTTCACTATACTATGTAATTAGAACCTTGAAAACTGTTCACAGCAGCAGTTCCCTGGAAAGCTTCTCATGCTTGGCTTTACATTTCCTGTTGACCTTCCAGGTTGTCTTGGGCTAGAAATATGTTTCACTCTTTCATTTTGTGGATTTTGTTGCTCTAGAATTTCTTTAGAGTAATTTTTTTTACAAGTATGTGGAGGGATTTGGGGGAGAGCTCAAGCAAGTGTCTGCTTTTACTTTACCATCTTGTGCTTTCCTTTTTCAATGGTGGTATAAAGGATTGCTGATGTTTGTCTTTTGTTCTCAAAGAGGACCATGACATCAGGATGGTGATGATGTGACTTGCAAGTGAATTGGGCTTAAGTGAGGGAGGACTGTGCAAAGTCACCAGTTTCCCTTTCTCCTCCAGAGCCATCTGTGTGCAATGGCAAGATATAGATCTGGACAACTGGAGATTAGGTATGTTATGAATATCTAAACCATTATCTCCATCTTCATTTTGTGGGATTCTGGGTGGCAAATTTTCTCAAGTGATATTATAAAATTATCAGATAGAACTAATTTTAATTCACATATAATCAATGTGTCATAACTCACCTGTAGGAGGAGATTAAAGAAATGTTAGTGACAAGTATTAATTCCAAAAGACTGAGAAATGTTGGGATTCTTGTTAAGGTCTTCACCTGGGAGAGGCTTATATACTGATGGTCACCTTCCGGGTTTGAGAGAAGGATCTTTGGGGAGGTAATGTTGTTTCCCAGGAGTTCTTTCACAAGAATGTCAGTATCCCAGAGGGAATAGGGAGATTAAGAGCAGAGTAGATGGAAAGGAAATTAAACAGGTCAGTGGGCTATGTTTTAATTGGAAGCATGGTCAAAACCAAAAATCTCATCAGGATGCTAAGTGTAGGGGACATGGTCCTGTGCCCTCACATGTCCACCTAATATGGAAAGCCTCTTCTTCCTGGTGTTTCCCCATTACATGGGTGGGGATAGCATTCTTTAACTGGCTGCATATTTCAAAATGGCCAGACTGAGACAATTTTTATTTTTCCTGTTCACTCTCCTTGCTTCAGACTCTTTCCTTGATGTACCCAGAGGGTGAAGTTCTCATACAAGTTCACTGAAAAGATGAGCTCTATGACTTGAACTGGGAAGGGGAATACCTTTCCCCAATCTCAATCTTTTTCATTCTCAGTTTCTGTGTCTGTCTCTCTTTCTCTGTGTCTGACTCTATGTCTGTCTGTCTGTGTTTCTCTTTCTATTTCTCTCTGTCTGTCTCTCCTCTGTGGTTGGGGTATTTGTCTTGTTCTATTTCATTGTACTTCTTAATTTTAAGTGCAAGTAGTAATCCCCACAGGACTGCTGTTCAAGCCATTGAGACCCTAAATCAAGAATTGTAGATGGAACATTGCAGCTGCAGAGTTTATTAAAGAATCACTGAGAAGCCAAAGTACCTGGGACTCAAGCCCAAAACAGAGTTTTCGACTTGGAACTAGAACTGTGCTCTACAGGAATTGAAATAAACTACCTATATATTTTCATTATTTGAAGTAAATATTCTTTTGTAAAGGCTAATCAAATTGTGAATAGTTAAATGGAAATGGAGTGCAGGGGACCTGTTCCCCTACACTTGAAAGAACAGCAGTTGACTGTTGACTGGAGTCATTTACAGAGTTTAGACCCCCTCCAATCCTGCACAAGTGTACCAAAGAACCAATGGAGGCAGAAGATGTAATATACTTGGCCTCAAAAGTAGTGGGATTAGGGTTATTGGTATTATGTAAGATCTAGATTTAAAGCTGAAAACCATACATAGCCTAGTGGTAGCTAAAATATAGTCAGGGACCTAGGGGTCACTGAAACTCTTTTAGGGGTTCTATAAGGTCAAAACTATTTTCATAATGATTTTAAGAAACTGTTTTCACTTTCATTCTCTTATGAGTATGCAGTGAACTTTCCAGAGGCTATGTGACCTGTGAATCACAGAGGTAGCCTCAAACATGAAGTGTGAGTTAATATCTCATCTGCAAAACTAACCTTTTGCCTCCTAAATGGTTGAATCTATAGATATGGCTAGACTTGCTGTTTTGCACATATTCATCCAGTAGCAACACTAGCTAATCATCAAAAAGATCTTTTATATGAATGCTTGGGAAAAAAAAAACACAAGTGATACTGAAATGCCACTGAAATGTTGAATAACTTTTTTTTTAATCTCCTGGTTTATTCTGGAACAATATTGTTGATATTTGCACTGATGTTTCAAAAGCTATTTTGAAATTTAAATTTGCCAAAATGTAAAATAATGCCACTCTCACTATATTTTTAGTACAGTTATTTTATATTCAAGCATGTTATTTATGTTAACATGGGATTATTGTTATTTCAATAAATAAACAAATATGTCAAATTTATCAGTTTAATTTCTAATACAGTAAATATTAAAAGCTAAGACTCACAGGAATAAGGACTTTTTGGTGTGCTCAATAATTTTAAGAGTGTTGGCCAATTTTATCATTTGTAATGATTTAAAATTATTTTTCATAAACTTTGATCATCCATTTCAGAATGACCTTTGACTACTGACTTACTCTTGAATTCCATGAAGTCTGTTTTCCTTCCATACCACTCTACTGAGACTCTGGTCTCCAGAGTTACCAATGACCTCTTAATTACTAAATTAGATGGCATTTTGTCAGATTTTTCCCTTAGCCTTTGGCTCTGCTGACCAACTTTCCCTCCTGGCTACTCTACTCCCATGACTTCCATAATAATAATGCCAATGTTAATAATAACAGATATTTGTATACTACTGGAATAATTACAGTGATGTTGATCCCCTCCTGATTCTCCTAAAAAATGAGTGTAGACCAAAGAGTATTTGAGAATTGCTGATTTAGTTAAAACTTTTTTACTTTACGAATGAAGAAGTTTGGGTCCAAGTCTCAGTTCCAGTTAGCAACAGGCAGTATCTAAGGTGTAGGGCAACCACAGTTTGGTACTGTGGTTGTAGTAGGGTGTCAGGAGAAAGTTATTTAATTTGTTACACAGAGGGTTTGAGGGCATATGTATGGTCTGGTTCCTAGCTCTGTAACATTGACCCCAATATCCATTAACTTTTGAAATTCCTTTAAAGAACCCCTGCCTTAATTCCTCTCCATGAGCATTTCCTCATCCACATTTCATCAGAAATCAGTATGTTTCATTCTCTGTGGAACTTAAAAAAATAATTCGTGGGCAGCTAGTTGACACAGTGAATACAGCATTGGCCCTGGAATCAGGAGGACCTGAGTTCAAATGTTACCTGAGACACTTAACACTTACTAGCTGTGTGACCTTGGGCAAGTCACTTAACCCCAATTGCCCTGCCTTCCCCCCTCCAAAAAAAGGACAAAAAACAATTTAGAAAAAAATGATTCTCTCTTTAACTGAGCTTATATTATATAAGGTGGATGAACACTCACCCCGTGCCAGAATTTGACCCTCCTTCTTCTAATGCTCAGCTAAATAGCTTCCTCCTTGAAGGTGATGAATTTAAGTATGTCAACTCTCAATTGATTCAGAGGCTGATTTATTAATTCTGGTGATTAGCCAGGCTTGTGGCTGCTGCTTCTCTTCCCCCTAGCTGAATGTCTATTGACCATTTTACTCTCACACCTACGCAGGAGAACGTAAAAGGATGTGGAATTTCAATTAGTAAAATATTTTCACTTGCTAGCTGCTCTCTAAAGATTTGAAGGTTTATTGAGGTGAGAAGCTAAAGTGAATAGTTAAGTAGAAATGTTTGGATTATCTCAGAATTTCATCCCACTGCCTGCTTCTCATACTACAGTATTTCATCTATCTCATTTGCAGAAATAAATGGATATTTGGATATATTATCTAAATCAATGAGTAAATAATTACTAAATGCTTACTATGTGCCAGGCCCTGTGCTTTCTTTCTTTTAGTCTCCTATGGCTACAACCATGGGCCTTTGTAAGATGCTATCTTCTTTTTCTTTCATTGGTTATTTTCTCTCACTCTATTTTTCCTAACTCTTTTCCTTTTTCTTCCATGCCTTTATGAAAGAGTTGGACTTTAAGTCGCAAAGATCTGTATTTCTATCTTGCTTCAGGATCATACCCTACTCTCAGTAGTCATGTACACCTGGATAAATAACCTAACTTCTTCTCTTGAATCCCTTTTCTCTTACCCTATTGCTGTTCTTTCCTGACCAAGTCTCAGCCTTAGATTATTTCCACTATATTTTGTGGTTTCCCTTACTCAGATGCCCTGAATGGAGCTGGAAAAATTCAAGAAACCATACCAACTGAAAATTTATTATGTAATCTTGATTGGGCCCTCAATGCAGGAAGGCTTTTATACTTACCTAATTGACTCACCCACTCACTGACCACAAGGACTTTTTCAAATATTTTTATGCCACCTCAAATGTCACATACCTTTTCCTCTCTCCATCTTTTGTGCTAAAACTGTGCTTCAAATTTCACTGAAAATAATTGCTACTATTCATTGAGACCATTATCTTCTTTCTTCTTTCTCAGCTTACATTTCCAAGGTATCCTGTCCCACTTCCTTCACTTTCATGCCTGTCTCAAATCGTGAGTTATCTCTGCTGGTTGCCAAGTAAAATCCCTTTACATGCACAAATGATCCCATTCCATCCCATTTTCTCTAGCACATTTCTGCTTCTATTATCTCCAATCTTTACTTAGTTTCTCCTTAACCGCTATCTGTTTCTGAGGCTTACCAATTTTACCTTTGTAACATCTCTTCTATATACCCCTTTCTCTCCTTTGATAATGCCACCACCTTGGTGAAGGCCTCATGCCTGCACTATTGAAATAACCTGCTGGTTAGTCTCTCTGTCACAACTCTCTCCATTCTGGTCCGTTCCCAATTCAGTTGCCAAAATGAGCTTTCAAAGGTTCAGGTCTGACCATGTCACTTCCCTACTCAATAAACTCCAATGGACTTCTCTCACCTCCAGGATCAAAAAGAAAATATTCTATTTGGCATCCAAAAAAGACCTTCAAAATCTGACACCTTTCTGCCTTCTAGCCTTGCACATTATATTCTCTCCTATACTCTTCAATTCAATATGAATTTCCTTGCTGTTTCTTGAACACAACACTTCATCTACCCCCCTCCCAATTCTCAATATTTCCACTAGCTATCCCCCATGATTGGGATGCTCTTCCTTCTCATCTAGTGAGTCTAAGAACTGGATATAAAAGAATTTTAGCCTCCTACCACACTCTGGATATTTCCAATTTCATTGGCCTCAGTCTGTGCTCTAAGTGACTTCTGAGGGTAAATCACAGGCACCAGTTGGATGCTGGTCTCTTTGTCTGAGGTTGAGTAGAGAACACAACCCCCAAACTACCTTTGTGACAAACTGAGATAACTCTGTTTTTCTTGATAATTTGCTGCTGCCACAGTACTCAGTTATTGTTGTCTGCACTCAAGACATTGCCTCTAACTGCTGAGTTGTCGACCTGAATTTCCTTGTCTGTAAAGGGAGAAGATATATAACTAGATGATCATTAAGATATTTTTCAAATTGACATCCAGAATCTTGTGACCTTGGTATGATTGCTGGTTTTGAAACTTCTTCAACTTCAGATAGAGCTTTTTGACTCTTCTAGTCCCCTCACTTATTTGCTTGGTTCTAGATCTTTCCCTATTCCTACGATGCACCTGATATATTCTTGTGAAGGGATTTCTTGCAGATAACTCTATCTCCTCTTGTAAACTCCTCCTTTCAGATGTGAAAAGATTTAATGTGATATGATTGTCTTGTAAGAAATAATGAATATAATGAATGCAGAGATTATGGAAGTCTCTACTTGGACTTATGCAGAGTGAAGTTTATCTATACTTCAGGATATACATAAACATACATATACAGATGCTCACATACATACATACATACATACATACACATATACTCACATATATGTATATATAATATTCCTTCAAACCCCAGCTTAAGTTTCACTCTCTACAGCAAAACTTTCCTAGTTCTTTTAATGTTAATGCTAAATTTTATTGTTTATTTCAAATTTATCTTGTATATAACTTCTTTGTAAATAGTTATTTTACATATATATTACATATATACATATGCACACATATATACACATTGATTCTGTATCTAAGTATATACATATGTATAGAAACACGTGTCTATATACATTCACACACACATATATGCATGCATACACAGAATGAATATGCCAGTTTAAATGGAAAAAAATAACTACAGAAAATAAAAAAGTGAATGTTTCAAAATTATGAAGGGAATACAGTTCAAAAGAAGTGACATGAGAAGGCATAGCCAGTTCTTTGCAGCATTAGGAATTCCAAAAGTGTACATTGTACATATTTCCAGACTTTTTCCAAGTATTGATCAGTTATGCTAGGTTATTTTCCTCTCCCTTTAGAAATGTTGTTGTTACAGTCATGTCTGACTCTTCCTGACCCCATTTGAGGTTTTCTTGGCAAAGACATTGGAGTGGTTTACCATTTCCTTCTCCAGGTCATCTTGTAAATGAGAAAATTGAGAGCCATAATAGGATTAAGCAACTTGCCCTGGGTCCCACAACTAGTAATTTTCTGAAACTCAATTTGAACTCAGGTCTTGCTGATTCTAGGTCAAGTGCTCTATTCATTCACTGCACCACTTTTGAGAAATACCTTTTGTTCTATGGGTTGACCCTGTAGAAGTGGAAGGGAAGGACACTTTACTTTAAAAAGACAACAATAAAAACCTGCTTGAAAATGTAAAATGTGCCACATACCAGAAATTAAAGGAAAGAAAAGACTAGACCTATTATAGAACTGAAAGTACTAGATATAAAAATGGTAACTGTGAAAATCCACATTCTAACATAGAAGTTCAGCTTTATATATATACAATTAGGTTTTAAAAGAAAATGATATCATAGAATCTAGAAGTGTGACTAATTCAGTCTCTGTAACTGCTTATTGTGTAAATGTTTTAATCTTTTTTGATTATCTCAAAATGGGGACTCTTTAAATAATACCTTAATGAATGCTACACACTGGGGAAAAAATGCAAAGTTTCAAACAGGCAGACATTAAATGCTACAGTTCTTTGTTGCCGAGAGTGAATCAGACCTATCCAATGAGATAATGTATCTTAAGAATTTTATATGCTCTATAAATGGCCTTTGTTGCTGTTGCTGATGACTATGACCTCTGTTTACTTTAGTACTCATCCATAGTAATCACTCTCTCTCCCTGAGATATGATACTCTCTGCTACCATAAGACAGTGAATTTGTGACCAGGATAGAAAAACAATATATTGTCTTGTGAGGAATCCCAACCCCACCCCATTAAGAAGGTTCCTAAGCTGTTGCTAAGTAAACAGGTGTCTCAGTTGTGTGAAATCATATTTTTTTAATGTACAGATTCTAAATATTAGAGATGGAAATAAAGAAGACAGATAGAGATAAAGATAGAAATAGAAATGATGGAGGTAGAGATAGAAATAGAGATGATAGAAATAGAGGTAGAGATAGCACAGAGATAAATATAAAGCTAGAGATAGAGGCACAGATAAAGATAGAAATAGAGATAGAAATAGAAATCGTAGAGATGATAGAAATAGAGATAGCAAAGAGATAGAGACATTTATATTTCTATAGGTGGCTTGAAACAAATGTAATTGATTTAATATTTCAGCGAACTTTTTAAACAAAATCTCAATTTAACCAAAATATCTGTCAAGTCTGCAATTCAGCTGCATTTAAAAAAAATTATTTTGGCCATGGAACACTTTAAGGCTTGAAATAAATTGTTTGAAGGCATAGCCTGACACCAGGTTAATGGTGAGTTAGTGGAAACTTCCTAGAAAAAAATGGGAGAAATTAAGCTTTATACACCTCCCCATTCCACCCCCCCCCAAATAATTTTTTGCTTGTAGTGTCTTTGATACATAGGCTTTTTTCCCTTTGATCTAAAACATTGAAAGTTGCATTTAAAAGTACAGGCATTCATCCAGTGTTGTTGAATAGCTTCAAGTCTTGGAACAAAGCAGTCTTTGGAGATTTGCAGTTGCAATGTCTCCAGAAACACAGGAGAAGGATATAGTAAGTATGACTAGGCTGCAACCTACTGAGGATGAAGAATTTCATAGAAAAAGAAATATAAGACTGGGGGGAAATGGATAGAAAAATAGGATGAGTTCCTTGTGTGAGGAGAGCAAGGGGTAGCTAATGGGCTACCACTATGTTCCTTTGTTATTCTTGAATTGTCAGGACAATTTGAGAAAGGCTCTGAGCAAATTAAATAAATCCCTTGGGCTGAACCAGAGCATCATGGGACAAAATAATAGAAAGGCATTTTCAACTCAAACAGCACATGGATATGTATTCTTGAAGGGAGTTTGCACATTGATAAGAGCAGATCAATTGGAGAATTGGTATATAAAATATTAAATATGAAGACCATACAGCTCTTGGTCACTGAAGGAATGCTTGGGATTCTCAGAACACATCTGGAGAAACACAATAATAAGGTTTCTCATAGCTTCTTGAAATCTCTGTAATATCTAGGCAACTGGTTTGGGTTTGTGTGGACAACTTAAGAAAAACAAAAGTGTGTGTGTGTGTGTGTGTGCATCTGTGTCTGTGTTTGGAAAGCTGTTTAGTCCATTATTAGGGGAGGTTACTAGCCTCTGTTTTCCAGTCGATTCACTTCACCAGTATGTGGGAATTTATATGACACAGAAAGGACAATTTTGGCAATTTCATGGTCAAAATTCACGAGGGATCTTGGACTGCAACCCCACTCCCCCCAACTCTCCAACATGCTAATAAAACCATGGATTGGTGATCTGGAAGATAATAGGCAGTGGTTTCCAATGCAAAAAGTTCATTTTAGACTTCAGAGTGGAATTCCGGGTGGGGTAGAGGAGAAGCATTACTATAGTGACTAATTCCCCAAATTGCCTGATTATCTGAGAACACAGGCAATCAAAAAAGAATGAGATTTAAAAAATGTCATTTCTAAAAAATGTTGTCAGAGTGCACAGGCAGCCTCTAGGTTGAATTTCTCCTTTGTTTTGAAAGCATTAGTCATGTTAATGTTTTCTTTTCATGAAATAACTGCATTTCAGAAATGTCTTTTATGCTCAGAGAAACAGAGCAATGTTAGTGGAGGCACTGGTAGGCCCTTGGAAAAATGGAAACTTGCAAGTCCTATAGCTTAAAAGAAAAAAAAAAGTCATTTGATTTGTTAAATTCACTTATGTATGATTTATTTGGGTAAGTGGGGGGGGGCAGTGTACATAAAATCTTTATTTCCTTCCTGTTTTAGAGAATTGGGCTAGATGACCAGGACAAGCCATGTAAAAGGCTGCTCATTCTTAGATAGCCCTGTGAGAAGTGATCCCTATTCTTCATTAACTTAGAGTTTTTTTTTTTTCAAAAGTCTCATCCTATGGCAAAATAAACTTTCATCTTTCTATACTGAGCATCTAAGATGTGTGCAGCATAGGTATTTCTGTCTATTCAATGGCCATGCCATTTTCAGCTTCTTAGAATCAAAAGATCATGGATATAAATTAGAAAGTGATCTCAGAAGGCATCTAGTTAACCCACTTAATTTTATGGCTGAGTAAACAGAAGCAAGGAAATGAAGGAACTTGCCTTAAATCACACTACTGAGTGCTTTAAGATCTGGGCTCCTCACCCCATTAGAAAATCCATTTCCCCAGTCTCTTCCTAGGGTAGCTTCACTTGGGGTAAAGTCTAGCTTTTAAATTTTGAATAAAGATCTTACCAACAAGTTGTTTTGTTCTTTGTTCTCAAGAGAGAACATGGCATCAGGAAAGTGACATGACTTACAAGTGCATTAGATTTAAGTGAGGGAGGGAGGGCTGTGCCAAGTCACCAGCCTCTCTTTCTTCTCTGGAGCCATCTAGATCCAGTGGCAAGATAAACATCGGAATGACTGGAGAAGGTCCTGCATGTGGTGGGAGACCTTGGCCTTTTAATGCAAAGGTTTTTCTCAGTTCTCAGTTGGATTGAAGAAATGCCCATTCAGTAATTAAGGCTACCTAAGAAATGGAGTCAAGAGGGCCTGAGTTCAAATCTGACCTCTGACACTTATGATTCTGTGAGCCTGGACAAGTGACTTAACCCCAATTGCCTCAAACAAACAAACAATAAATAGAGAAACGTAAGTAATCAACCAACATATGGAAAGACTGAGACAGATCCCTATCTGACAAGTAACATTCTCACATCATGACCATAACGTGAGGCAGAATGAAGGATGTGCCAGAATAGGGAAGTAATTTGTATCATGCCCTGAGTTGCACTCAAATGTCTAAATATTGAAGGACAATTGGTTTGTCCTGGAAGATATTAAGTAGAAAATAAGTGTAAGGATGGCAGTTCACTCCTGTGCCAATTGATCTCAGATTAACTAGACTTCTCAACTGAATAAATCAATCAAAAGTATAAACTAGATTCAAACAAGACCTTAATTAATTTGGGAAGATTCTAGTGCTTTCATTGTTGGTCCATATATACATATAAATAGCCCCACATAGGAAATATCTTTGGTTCAAAGAATCAGACACAGCTTGTGGCCTATGTATAACACAATAAACAAGGCTGCAATCTCACCTTTCTGTAGCAGCAGTCTTATAGAGTAGTGATCAGATACAATGTTGAAGGACTATTGAAAAGAAATTGCCCTTGGGGGGATAGGGAGGGTCCAGTTTATTTATCTCTCCCCCAAATCACCATGTGATTTTGTGAACTTCCTAATCTCCAAAAAAATTGTAATGTCTATCAGATCTTGTAGATGAGAGAAATGATTATTTGTCTATTATGTTAATAACCAATTATTAAATTAGATCAAGGTTTCTTCACTTTATTTCCTCATTCAGGGACCAGCCCCTTGTAGGGTATTCAACCAGTGTCTGAAGGACAAGGTTGGTAGATGAGATTGCCCAAATCCTCTAGGTGTATGCTTCTCAATCTTGGCTAGGACACCACCAAGTAGAAGACCTTACTTCTATTTAGAGTACAAACAAAATCTAGTCTATGTGCATTCTGGGTCTAAAGCATTAATACCATGTCCTCAAAACCCTCAACTGGAGTTTAGGCTAACCCAGTTCATGAAGGAGAATACTAACCAGAGTGGTCTGGATAGAGATGCATTCCTTTGTCCAGATTACTAGAGGAAGCTGATTCTCATAATCAAACCAAGATTCTCAGCAAGAAGGGCTAAAGGCCTTCAGTCCACTTCCTCATTTGAAATCCACCCCCTCATTAATTGTTCACCAATCAGGGTTGATTTTTACCTGTCAGGGGCACCTCCCCTTTTCCAAAGGTATTTAAGCATTCAGTATTGTCCATAGTCTTTGGTTACCAGTGAGAAACCATGACCATAACTTTATTGATTAGTAGCTAGCCTAATTAGTAAGTTGATTATTAAATACCCAGAAACTGTCTCTTGGGCTATTTATTTGTCTCACAGAAATGTCCTATGAACAATAGTGGCTGATAGGTTTTGTATCAGCTGTTTAGAAATACTTGCAAGAAAAACTAGCAATGTTGTATAAATCCATCTTTAAAACTCTACATAGCACTAAGTGTCAGACCCAGAAGTGAGCTATATTTAAGAGGAACTCCATAAGGACTTCATGGAGTAAGAAAAGGATTTCCAGTAACTACGAGGTATAATATGAGTTCCTTATACATTTATCCCACTACCATTTTACTAAAAGTTTGAACCTACTCTTTCAAGGAACTTTTTGCGTGATGTTTCTGCAACAGTGGTTCTTGAAATACACGCTTAGTAAATAAATTCCTTTTCTGAAAGCTGTCTGATAATCATTGGGAGTGCAACAATGGGGGTTTCCAAATGACCATACTAGAAACTTACCTACCCTCAAGGTTACTTCTAGAGCCCTTGAGGGGGTCAAATATTTATTCACCCTCTAGGTACCTAATGTAACAATTTGAGTGGGACTTGAGGAAGTAACCCAGGAGGAGCTGCTATGAATTGAAGATTGACTGTCTCCATCTGATCTCATAGAACACTTCATGATATACCCTTGAAAGCTACCAATTTTAGGAGACTTTGGCCATGTAATTTAAAAAAGAGATATTTTTCTTAGGTTCTGTGGTCTTTATGAGTTTCCTGTTAACATGAAGATACCCCTAAGAGGGATAATACTTCAAGAATACATGAGTTATTAATAAATTAGCTGGTCTGATTTCTCTTTTAGTTGTGACTCCTAGATGAAAATAAGATCCTATGGGAAAGGGGCCCAGGAGAGAGGTAATTTTGATGGGAAGGCAGGAAATAGAATGAGGACATAAACCTATCTGCGAGGCATGTGAAAGCATAGAAGATACATTAAACTGGGGGGAAGAACATGTTATGAGGAAAATGAAAGATATAAAAACTCATCCATTTATCCTAGGTTTGGCTCTGAACCCACCTTATACCCTTGATGAAATATAAAGAACATGAAATTGGGAAAAACTATGCCTACAATATAGGTATGATTTTCATTATATTCAGCAGTCTGGAACTGGTCAAGGTACTTAATCTCCATGGATTCAGTTTCTCCATTCTGGGTCATGATCTGCAGTTTAAAAATCACTGAAGGGGTTGTGAGTGGGAAAAGTTTAAGAAGCCCTGTCCTAGAGTATCCAACTCTGGTATCTTTAACCCTTCCAAGAAATGGTACCTTAATAGGACTGGTAATATTTTAAGTATTCAGCTAAATCTTATTACTTCTTGACTTATATTTTGAATTTTCTCTAAAAAGTGTAAATCAATAATTCAACAAGCATTCATTGTGTTTCCTGTGTACTAACCACTTTTGTAGAAACTAGAGACATAAATATAATGAGATTTTGTTGGATTCTAGACAGCATCACATGGGGTATGTTCAGAGTTTCCCTTTCTTGTTACAGTCAACCACGTAGGCACTTCGAGGCCTGTATATATTCATGTAGTGACCTTGTGATGAAAAGATTTTTTATTTTGATGTGTTTTGGTAAACCCAGAATTTTTGTTTGGTCTACCTCCACCTGCCACAATAGGAGTAGGTGAGGCATACTAATACATGAGGTATAAGAATAAGACAAGTTCTGATCTAGTCTTTCTCCTCCCCCCTCTTTAATTCTCCAGGTAACAACATATAACTTGAAGTTATATGTTTATTATAGGCATGATTAGTCATTTTTCATCAAATCCCTCTTAATATGACAGCTAATATAGCAGGATTCAGCTAGGAAAACTTGTTCTTGGGATCCAGGATACCTGTGCAACTTTTGTGCTCATTCTTGGTTTTATATGGATGAGTTCCATGTCTAGGTTTTGATGTGACCTTGTGAGTTTGAGAAGTTGGAAAGACTTAGATCCCATCAGAATTTAAATGAATGGTATCGAGGTAAAATGCCCTCAAAGAATTTGCATTTCATTAAGGAAATACACACAGAAGAATATATGTAAGAAATATATACATAGTATTTGCAAGATGAATAAAATTTAATTTGAAGGGGTCACTAGCAGCCAGGAAAGAACCATATGAAGAAAGTAGCATTTTATCTGAAGGAAACTTGTAGTTGTAAAAGTTATACCTGAGGGGCAGCCAGGTAGACAGAGAGTAAGAGCACTGGCCCCAGAGTTGGGATGACCTGGGATCGAATCTGGGCTCAGATACTTAGCACCACACCCAGAAATAACTGACTGTGTAACCTTGAGCAAGTCACTTAACCTCAATTGCTTAAAAAAAAGTTATACCTGAAAAGGTACAGAGGCAGCATAGAGAGTATTGTGAATGAGGAACAGAAAGAGGGCTAGTTAAATTAAAATCAAATGAGCATTCCATAAATAATTTGAACCATAGTGTAATATAATGGAAAGGGCACAAGCATTTACCATTCAAAGGCTTGGGTTTCAATATCAACTATGTGACTTACTAGAAGTAAGAACCAAAATGTGTTATTAGCATTTTATTATGCCTAACTCATAAGATGATCAGAATCAAAGATGTTAAGCTAGTTAAAAGTATTTTGTAAAGTGCGATGTGCCGTACTGGTACAAATGATTAAGATTAGTCTGATAGGTAATGAGGTTAACTCTATCTAGCTCAAGTACCAGGGAGCTTAATGGTTATTCAAACCAGAGGAGGGCATACAGGAAAGAGTGACTCACATGATGTTCAGATATGAAGTGAAATGGAGATTTGAATCAATAGAAAAAAAGAAAGGAAAACAAAGGAAAAATATCAACATTTGTCTTTGTTCTTGGGATAGAAAAAAATTTGTCAAAAGGCACAGATTATCCATAAAAAAGCTGAATTGATATGATTTGCTAGGCATAGTCTCTTAGTTCTCCATGACATATCTCACTGTCAACAAAGCTTCAGAAATATACTTTTTTCATCCTTTTGTGGAATGGGATTGAGCTCATTTTTCAAATATGGAAGCTTAATATTTGTCATTGTCTTTAATTGCACATACATACTTTATAAAATTTAAGGCTGTTATGGGAATTTAAAATGTCATCACAAGAGGATGTGAGCTCCTTGAGGGTAGGAACCACTTTGTTTTGGTCTTTGTATCCCCAGGAACTAGGCTAATCTGTATCACATTATTATGTTTAATGAATATCTAAATTGAATAGAATTCTTGGGATCACTTAAAACACAATATTTGCATTAAAGAGAAATATATAACTTGCCATTCTTAGCCTAGATTTCTTAAATTTGGGCCTATTAAAAATTCAAAACAAATATGCAAATCCCTTTATTGCTTTCTAGACATCAGAAAAAGCTTTGTGCTATAAGAACCTCATGGCCCCAAACCATCAACACAAAGAGAAGATATTAATAGCAGATATAGTAATTAGCAGCAATGGTAAGCCAGAAATTTAAAAAAAGTCAGTGAAAACAAATCTCTTAAATGATTGCCAAAGTAGTCCCTGGTCCAGGGACTTGGGAAAAAAGAAAAAAAGAAAATAGAAACAGGCATGGGACTCCAAACCCATTTTTATAGGCAGTAACTCTATATTAAAAGAAAAATGAAGCTCAGGGACTATTTTAAGGTAAATAGTAGAGACTAATATTTCAAGACACATTTCAGAAATTTGGGCCAGGGGCCTACAGAGAAATTCAGTCCCTAGAATGGTGCCACTGCCATTTGATGTGAGCACAGCAGATGGAATTTGAGCTTTAAATGTATCTTCTGTGGCAGAGATGGTCAAGATTTTACCTCACAGACCACCTTCAGAGAGAATATTATAGAGATAAAAATGAGATTAAAACCTTATTTTTGTTTTATTTCAGAGTAAGAAGAAGGTTGTTCCCTTTTCTTCTATCTTCTCTTCCATTAGATTTAACTTAGATAAAAGATAATAAGGAATATAATTTTCTATTGACAGCTCTCCTGTAGGTAGAGCCTTTAACAACCTAAATGCTATGATGTATAATATATTCTCACTCACCCCCTTGGATGCTATTAATTCCACACTGAAAGGAATGTTGAAAAGTAATGCAAGTAATCCAGTTGGCTAAAAGAGAACATTAATTGCCTAGAAATTCCCTGTTGAAATTAAATTGAAACTATATTGGCCATAAAAAAAAATCTATACAAGAATGCTATGCTGAAATGTCATTATTGGAACATGGGCTCTTCAGAAAGAAACAGAACCTGGCTTGTATTTCATGTGACAGTTCTTGCTTCATTTGTCAACATCCAGAGCATAATGACCTTCCACTGTAGTCAAGATATCACCTCCTCCCAAATTGCCACTAATTCTTAGAAAATGGTCTTTGGTGTGGTCATTATCACTTAATTGCGTAATTAGGTCGATGAGATGCAGCTTTTCCTGCTGAAGACTGTGAGAGACAAGGGACAGCTTGCTAAACTTTGAATGTATGTGAATGGATGTGAAAATCTACCTCCCCCCAAAATATAGGGAAGAATACATCCCTGCAGTTGTTTCTTTGCAAACTGACCTTGAGAGCTGTAGAATTAAGAATGATCCAATATTATAGGGAGAAAGAATGTCAGACATCATCTTATCCATTAATCTACAAAATTCAATTCTATCTACTTCATTCAATTCATTTTCGGCAGTCTTTTAGTAGGATTTACTATGTTCTTAGTACTGGGGATAAAAATTCAAATAAAAAATGGTCTTGGGCAGTTAGGTGACATAGTGGACAGCATGCCTGAACTGCAGTTAGGAAGACCTAAGTTCAAATCTGGCCTCAAATACTTAATAGCTGAGTGACCCTAAGCAGGTCACTTAACCCTGCTTGTCTCAATTTTCTCATCTGTTAAATGAGTTGGAGAAGGAAATGACAAACCAGTCTAGTGTCGTTGTCAAGAAAATCCCAAATGGGGTCACAGTCAGATATGACTCAACAACAACCGCAGCAGCAGCAGCAGCAGCAGCAGCAATAGCAACAGCGAGAAATAATCTCCTCAAGGAGATCATAGTGTACTGGAAAGAAAAAAACTCCAACAAACTATGTATACCAGAGGGGTTAGACACACCACCTGCCACCCTCTCAAGGGGCCAAACTAATTAAAACATAATTGGGAAATACTTAACAAAATCAATAAAATTGTGATAAAACAGATAATATTTCATTTTAAAGCTATGCCACTATGCAGACAATGGGATTTTTTACATACAGAGTAGTACTTCCTATTTCTATTTGGATTTAATTCCAGTGATGTGCAGAAGAAAATAAATTTAAAATACAAACAAATTAAATACAAGGTTAACTGGGGAGGCTTTACAAGTATGAAAATCAGGAAAGACTTCTTGTTGTTGGCATTTAAGTTGATCTTTGCTGGGAGCTAGATATTCCAGGAGGCAAAAGAGAAGAGGGAAAACATCCCAGGCATGGGGATCAAAATGTGCAAAACATTGGGTTGAAGGAAACCGAATGCTGATTTTGTAGGGAAGAGGGATGGGGAGGGGAAAAAATAGGAAGGCCAGTTTGACTAAAATGCAGAGGGGTAATAGAATGAAATAATTCTGGAAAAATAAAGTGGAGCCAGATTATGAGAGAGTTTAAATGCCTTACAGAGCTTGCATTTTACTTTAGAACAGGTGTTCTTAATATTTTTTTCATATCCTAGACCTTTCTTGCAGTCTGGTAAGCCTATGGACCCCTTCTCTGAATAATATTCTTAAATACAGAAAGTAAAATACATAGTATTACAAAATAAATTAATTATATCAAAATACCTTATTTCTTTTAAATTTATTTACTCATTTTTAGTTTACAACATTCAATTCTACAAGCTTTTGAGTTCCAAATTTTCTTCTCCTCCCTCTGCTCCCCTCTCCCTAAGACAGTGAATAATATGATAATATACATTCACATTAAGCATATTTTCACATTAGTCATGTTGCAAAGAAGAATCATAACCAATGGAATGAACCTCAAGGAAGAAGAAACAAAACAAAAAAGAGAGCAAATAGCAGACTTTGATCTGCATTCAGACTCCACCATTCTTTCTTTGGATGTGGATCGTATTTTCCATCATGAGCCATCATAAGGATTTAGAACCTTGCATTGCAGAGAAGAGCCAAGTCTATAAAAGTCAGTCATCATACAATGCGGCTGTAACTGTGTACAATGTCCTCTTGGTTCTGCTTCCCTCACTCAGCATCAGTTCATATAAATCTTTCGAGGTTTTTTCTGAAGTCCTCCTGCTCATCATTTCTTACAGCATAATAGTATTCAATTACATTCATAGACCACAACTTGTTTAGCCATTCCTCAATCGATAGGCATTCCTTCAATTTCCACTTCTTTGCCACCACAAAAAGAGCAGCTATAAATATTTTTGTATATGTGCATCCTTTTTCCATTTGTATCTTTGGGATACAGCCCTAGAAATGGTATTGCTGGGTTAAAGGGTATGCACATTTTTATAGCTCTTTGGGGATAGTTCCAAATTGTTCTCCAGAATGGTCGGATCAGTTCACAACTCTACCAGCAAAGCATTAGTGTCCCAATTTTCCCACATCTCCTCCAGCATTTATTATTTTCCTGTTTTGTCATGTTAGCCAATCTGACAGGTGTGGTGTGGTACCTCAGAGTTGTTTTGATTTGCATTTCTCTAATCCATAGTGATTTAGAGCCTTTTTCTTATGACTATAGATATCTTTAATTTCTTCCTCTGAAACGTGCCTGTTCATAGCATTTAACCATTTATCAAATGACTTGTATTCTCACAGATTTTCCTCAGTTCTCTATATATCAAAATACATTTATCAAGATATATTTTAAAGGTCCATGGACCCTGTGTTAAGAATCTCTACTCTAGGGTTTCAAGAGAGTCTTTGAAGTTTCTTGATCAATAGCATAATCAAACTTGTGCCCACTTTGGTAGCTGTGTGGAGGATAGCTTGAGGAGGAAATCAATGAATGGAGACCAATTTTTAGATTTTTGCAACAGTTCATTTGAGAAGTGATGAAGGCCTTAACAAATTTGAAGGCTAAGAGATTGCATAGAAAAGAACAGAAGCAAGACATGTTGTAAAGCTAAAATTGGCAGGATTTGGTGATTGTTTGGATATCTAAGGAAAATTAAGAGTCAAGAATGATTTTGAAATTCTTTATATAGAAGGTCATTGGAAGGATAGTGGTGATTTGACAGAAATAAGGAAATTAGAATGAAGGATCAAGAAATTAGAACTTCATTTATCGAAGACCAGGAATAATTAGTATTGGGTCTAGTACCTGGCCTTTGTCATGGATATCTAGACCATGGATACACCTTCATTTACTTTTATGGTTGGTATTATGTTGGAATAAAATCTTTTAGTAAAAATAATGTATGAACCTGGGAGAGGTCATTGATAGTCTCTC
>NW_027185720.1:3070417-3090730 GCF_028583685.1 Petaurus breviceps papuanus
GAGAGAGAGAGAGAGAGAGAGAGAGAGAGAGAGAGAGAGCAAATTTACATGTTACTATAATAGTTCAACTGAAATGAGATGAGGGCTTGAATTGTAATAGAAGTCTTTTCAGTGGACAGAAGGGAACAAGCATGAGAAACTCTAGGATAAAGAATTGAAAATACTTAACAATTGGTTGGATTTATGGGATGAGAAAGAGTGAGAAGCTTATGATTACTCAGAATTGTGTGAATCTGGTTAATTGTCTGCTCTCAATCTAAAGTGGAAAACTCTGAAAATGATTGTGCTTTGTGTGTGGGAGAGGGAAAGAGAAATCAAGATAATGAGTTGTGCTTTAAGATACATTAAGTTTGAGATGGTTATAAGATATCTATGTAAAAATAGCCAAAAGACAGTGGGTGATGAAGGGAATTGAAGATTGGGAGAAAGACTAGAGCTAGATATACAGATCTGATAGCTATCTGTAAAGACTTGGTAATTGAATTTATGGAAGCAGTTCTGAAAGAACCAACTGGTGTCATTGCTAAATACAGAGCCAGTGAAAATTGTGAAGAACCTCACAGATCATATCAATGTAATTTTTTAAATACTGTCCAGTATAGTTTTATCTTCTTTGTGAACTACAACACACTCTCCTCTCTCTCTCTCTCTCTCTCTCTCTCTCTCTCTCTCTCTCTCTCTCTCTCTCTCCTATCCTCTTCACAATTTCCAATGTGATCTTCTTAAATTGCAGATCTGACCATGTCACTACTCTGTTCAAAAAATTCCAGTGGCTTCCTATTACCTCTGTTATGTTTCACTTGTTTCAGTCATGCCTGACTCTTTCATGACCCTGTTTAGGGTTTTCTTGGCAAAGTTTGACATTTTCTTCTCCAGCTCATTTTACATATGAGGAACTGAGGCAAACAGGGTGAAGTCACTTGCCTAGGGTAGCCTAGCTAGTAAGTGTCTGAGACCGAATTCGAATTCAGGAAGATGAGTTTTTCTGACTTCAGGTCCCGTACCATCTCTGCTGTATCACCTAGCTGCCTATTAACTCTAGGAGATCATAAATATGCCTCTGTTGTTTAGCATTTTAAATGCTTCAAAATTGGTTCAAAACTGCCTTTTCAGAATTATTTTCCATTAGTTTTATAGGATTATTAACCATTAACCCCTTTCAGTCTAAGATTCCAGTCAAATGGACTTTTTACTCTTTTTCTTTTTTCATTTAATTTTCAGTTCTTAATCATCTTCTTCCTTTCTCTGTCTCCCTCAACCACTGAAAAATTAAGAAAGGCAAAACCTGTTACAAACATATCTAGTTATACAAAACAAATTCCCATTTTAATTGTGTCCAAACGAAAAAGGGAAGAGGAGAAGAATATATGCTTCAATTTCCACTCTGAACCAGTTGATTCCCTAGTTGGAGGTGGATAGTATGCTTTATCCGGAGACCTTTGGAATTGTGATTGGTCATTGCATTGATCAGACTTCCTAAGTCTTTTGAACATTGAATTTTGTTTTCATTATAAGCTTGTTCTTCTAGTTGTGTTCACTTCACTTTACATCAGTTCATATGAGACTTCTGAGATTTATTTTTTATGGAACTGTGGCTTTCATTTTATTTTGCAGCACAGTAGCATTCTATAATTTTTATCTAACATAACTCATTTAGCCATTTCCTAATTGGAGAGGACCTCCTCCTTTTCCAGTTCTCTGTCTTCACAAAAGGAGCTACTATAAATAATTTTTGAGCATATGGGTCCTTTTACTCTTAATTGTTTTAAAAGTATAAACCTAATAGTGGTATCTGGATCAAAAGGTATGGACAGTTTAATAGTTTTTGGGCATAGCTCCAAATTTATTTCCAGAATGGTTGGACTAATGTAGTGCCAATGAAATATTTACAGTGCCCATGATCACGATAAAGACCGTGACTATAAGTATCGCGTGAAAATCAATCACAAAATATACCAGATTCTCTAGGTAGAGGACAGAACTGAAACGTTTATTTAGACACCAGAAAACTAAATCCCCAAACCAGCAAGTCAATTCCATCATAGTACCAAAGATATTCAGAAGCCATAATAACACTGAGAGCCACAGCATCCTTCGGCCTTCTGTAGCAGCAAGCACCCCAAGCGTCCTCAAGGTTTGCTGCCAATACAGGTTCTTGGATCTGCTTTGATAAAGGAAAGCAACTCAAAATGGGTTTACAAGCTTACTTTAATCAGTCAGACATATATCATTTACCTTGTTCAGGGGAAAAGGTCAGCACCCTGAACTTCAAAGTACACAGACAGAATTATCAAGACAGAAACAGATCTAGTAGACAGATTTCAAACTGTCCAACCATTACATCCATACCCAGTCAACATCTGGTTTCAACATCTGGGTTTTTTCAAAGCCGGGGGGCTCAGGACAACAGCTTCCCAGAATCCATATCAAATCACAGAACACTTCTCAAAGTAAGCCCCAAAACAAAGCTACACATCAGGGCTTATATAGCCTTCTCCTGGCTCAGAGCATGTAACAACCTTATTGACCCACTGGCCAATCAAAAAGTATCTACTGAAAAACAAGCCTCCCACCCCAGGCTTCAGGTGCACTTTAGCCTAGGGGCAGGGAAGATCTTCCAAATTTGCATTCCCATTACACCTTCCCATAAACCAATACAAGATCAATATTTACTCACAAATTTTCTGATTCCTTGCATGAGTGTTCTCTCTTCCCCAGAGTCTGGCTAGCTCTGAACCAGCTTCCTGTTGGCTCTGATGCACTCTTTAGCAAATTCCCTCCATCACAGGCTCCATGTGATTACATTCAGCCTATTAGGGGGCAGAATTTACTTTCAAAGCAGGGGAGGTATTCAAACTCCCCACTAGGTCTATTAAGGGGCAGGGAATATCTTCAAATTCCCATTCCCATTCCAACTAGTTCACATATTATCATCAGGGCTTTAGAATATCTGTGTTCCCACAATCATTTCAGCATTTGCATTGTCCTTTTTATGTCAAGTTAGCCAATCTGATGGGTGTGAAGTAGCAGCTCATAGTTGTTTTAATTTGCATTTCTCTAATCAATAGTGATTTAGAGCTTTGTTCCCTTATGACTATTGACAGTTTGAATTTTTCCCCTGAAAATTTCATCTCCTTTTGAACATTTGTCAATTGGAAAATGGCTTTTATTTTTATAAATCTGACTCAGAACTTTATTAAAAAATTCCATATTTGAAAATAGGTAAAAGTCAGGCTAGCAGGAACCAATAAATTGGGTCAATAAGACAAAAAAAGGAAAACAGTATGCTTTGATCTGCATTCAGACTCCATCACTTCTTTCTCTGAATGTGGATGCCATTTTCCCTCATCAGTCCTTTGGAATTATCTTGGATCATTGTATTCCTGAGAAGAACTAAGTCATTTATAGTTGATCATTGCAAAATGTTGCTGTTACTATGTACAATATTGGACTGGTTCTTCTCATTCCACTTAATTTTTTTCAGTTTTTTTCAGAAATTTACCTGCTCAGCATTTTTATAGAGTAATAATATTCCATTAGATTCATATACCACAGCTTGTTTAGCCATTCCTCAATTAATGGACCTCACCTCAATTTCCAATTTTTTGCCACCACAAAAAGAATTTCTATGAATACTTTTCTACTAAAGAGTTATTTTCTATAGTAAAACTTTGTACCACTCTCCTTAGGCTGTTAATTCTCTTCATATCTGCCCCCCCCCCCCAACTTCTTGCTTCTTTTCTATATTTTCCTATACTCTCATTTGGTTTTAAAAATCATTTTTAGCTCTTAAAAAATCTCTTCTAGGAATTCTTGAACTTATTTTAAAGTTGCATTTTTATTTGAGACTTTGCTTGTAGATGTATTGGGGTCATTGTTATTCTCTGAGTTGATGTCCTGAACTACCTTTTCATCATCATCATCATCATCATCATCATCATCATCATCATCATCCCTTATGGTGGGATTTTTTTTGCAAGCTCATTCTTTCAATCCATTTCTTGACTTTGGTTGTTATGTAAGTGCTAGACTCTCTGCACTTTTTGAGGGGTGTGGAGGATGTGAAGATGTCTGAACTGAGCTTCTGTCCTCTTACATCTTTCTGTTGCTTTCATATATCAAGTTTAGGGCCCATAAGTTTTCAGTGTTCCCAAAATGGTATGACCCTGAGCAAAGTCTGTTCACTGCCCTCCTGGTCTGAGCTCTCTGAAATTTCCTGATAGAGTTTTCAGCCTGTCACTGTCAGCCTGTCACTGGTTGAGAGTTTCAGCATAATGGTGCTCTTCTCAGTCACTTGCCCTGCTGAGACTACAGATTTAGGGTCAGCTCCCATTTGGTCTGGCACTACTGTACTGTTTTTTCCAGTGCAGGTTTCTTTGCAAGTCTAGAGGCTAGAATTGAGTTGTTGCTCTGCCTGTAGGAACAAAGCCAGATAGTTATTTTAGTTTCTGGAAATTGTTCTTACAAAGTACACAACTAAGACTGATGCTTTCTATCACTCCTCTTCACTCTGGATATGTGACCGAGAACTAATAGTGAGTGACAGAGCTGTCAGATGGCACCTATTCCTGAACTCAGAGATAGTTTAGGGATGCTGTGGGATCTCTTTCTACCTCAGTGCTTTTTGACCCTGGTGCCCTGTTTTGACTCCCCCTTCAGTCCTTGCATAGTAGAATATTCTGGGCAATGTGTGCTCATGGCCAGACACTCTCTCCAATGTCTACAGATCTTTGTCTGTCTCCCTAAGCTGCCCTGGTATAGAAGAACATTTTGCTCTTCCTTTTCTTATCATTCTTGGTCAGACTTTTATTGGGTGCATTTTCTAGATCTTAGTGAAGGAAGTTTGATGGGAACCTAGGCTGTATTACTTCCTCCCTCTCCTTTATCTCGATTCCATCTCTCATCTTAGAATTGAGGGAATTAATTTTTGATCTTGTATTTTATATTTGATTTCATACTGTAACAACATTCTGTCAAACCCAAAGCCTGTTCTCTGAGGTTTGAGTGGAGTAGCTTATGAATAGCTAAAGTTCAACCTCCCCCTCTGAAGAGAGATACCAATGATACAATTACTTCTCATTAAAAAAAAAAAAAGTCTGTTCTCAATATTCTCCTAAAACATTGTCTCAGCATTTCCTGCAAGATTTGTGGGGTACCCCTGAGAAGATACGAAAACATGGCTAGGACAACCTGAACTTGTCCCATCTTTAACAAATAAGATGGTCTTCTCTAATTCCCAAGTCACCAGTAAGGCTGCCTTTATCAGGGACCTCAAATAGGACCTGCAAATTTACAAAGACATTCCTTAGAGAAAGTGGTCCTCATGGCATGTGGGAGCTATGCCCACTTCCTTTGAATCAGTCAATGATGATCTTTCATCTGTATTGGTCAAACAGATTATTTCTGTTACATCTACATATAATTATTATTATTCTATGATTATAAAAATGTATTACACCCTTAATTAAGGTATTCTTACCCAGAGGCGAGGCCATTAGATACATCCTTCATTGAATTTTCCTTATAATAAATAATGTCTAGGTTGGAGATTTGCCTCAGTTTATTTTTCTGAGAACTTTCAATGAGACACCGTTTTTAAAATATGAGATCCATCTCTTGTCTCCATGACTTTGAACATTTGGACTTCCATGCTGACAGAGAGGACTCCCTCCTTACCTATGCCTCATACAATTCATAATTTGAATTCTGCTTGTAATACCTACTCCATGAACTTCTTCCCTCAATATTTGCCATTTATTTATAATTACACATACAAACACATATGTATCTGTTTGTATATATGCAAATATATCTAAATATTCATATATACATACACATGCATAATTCAGAGACACATAAACACACACACACACACATATATATATATATATATCTGTAGTCTATCTATGAGGGAGACAGAGAGAGACAGAGACAGAGACAGACAGCCAGACAGAGAGCATTTCTTTATGTAGACTAATGTAATCTCCTTGAGGACATGAATGATTTTTTTTGTTTTCTTATCACTAGAGTAGTTCCAGTTTTGTTGTTGAGTCATTTTTCAGTCATGTCTAACTCTAGGGTTTTCTTAGCAAAGAGACCGGAGTGGTTTGCCATTTCCTTATCCAGCTTATTTTACCGATAAGGAAACTGAAGCAAATAGGGTTAAGTGACTTGCCCATAGTTACATAGCTGGTAAGTGTCTGAGGCTGGATTTGAACTCACAAAAAGGATACTTCCTGACTCCAGGCCCAGCAGTATACAGGCCCCACTGCATCACCTAACTGCCCCAAATAGCCACAGAATTGATGTTTAATCAATAATTGTTCTCTCATTGATTTCTAGAATTGCTAGTGCTGAAAGTGGATTTTTATGATAACCTGACTCCATTTGTCCTATATTTTTCATTTTCTGTAATATGTCCTTTTGGTACCCACCTTCCCAATAATACCATAATGCTTACAAAAGAAAACTCTTAGTACCACAAAAGTTCCAGGAATTTGTTGTCTTTATCTTATATAATGAAGCAAATATGTTGATTTTCTAACTGACAGATGAAGGCACTTTTTACTTTCATCTAGTGTAAATGTCTGTACTAACAAGGAAACATCCTTTCCTTTGTAACAATTTCAAAATTCTCTTTTTGTTTAAAAAAGAAAGTACCTTCCACTTCCTAATGACCTATCTGATCTTAGTAAAACTGCTTTGCAAGAAACAGTTACTATCTGACTCATGTAACTCAGCAGAGTGTAAACAGAGGCACACACAAATGGGGGAAGGGAGAGGAACCAACAGTGCATTTACACAAAAGCAACTAGTATTGTGAGAATTTGCAGGCTACTTGCCAGTTAACATCACAAATCAGCAAGCACAGGATGTAGATAGCCGGATAAACTGCAGTTTTTTATTCATTCAGCAGTCACACACCTGTAATGGGAATGCAAATTTGGAAGATCTTCCCTGCCCCTAGGCTAAAGTGTACCTGAAGCCTGGGGTGGGAGGCTTGTTTTTCAGTTGATACTTTTTGATTGGCCAGTGGGTCCAAAATGTTGTTACAATCTCTGAGCCAGAAGAAGGCTATGTAAGCCCTGATGTGTAGCTTTGTTTTGGGGGCTCACTTTGAGAAGTGTTCTGTGATTTGATCTGTATTCTGGGAAGCCGTTGTCCAGGCCCCCACCCCCCCGGCTTTGAAAAACCCAGATGTTGATTTGGTATGGATATAATGGTTGGACAGTTTGGAAATCTGTCTACTTGATCTGTTTCTGTCTTGATAATTCTGCCTGTATACTTTGAAGTTCGGGGTGCTGACTTTTCCCCTGAACAAGGTAAATGATATATGTCTGACTGATTGAAAGTAAGCTTGTTAACCCATTTTGAGTTGCTTTCCTTTATCAAAGCAGATCTGAGAACCTGTGTGAGCAGCCACCCTAGGGACTCCAGGGTGCTTGCTGCTACAAAATGGCGTCACGAACAGGATCTGCAGAGTAAAAGGAAAGTATGGGGTCTGGGATAATTGTTTGTTTCCCAGTTGTGGTAGCTGTGATTCTGTGGAGCCATGGAGCAGGAGAGGAGAATGGCCTGCATGCAGACTTCGCTGAGCTGAGAGCAGGAATGGTGAGCTGCCTGCATCGGGACCTGGGCAGAAGCCAGGAGCGGCTGCTGCCTGCGGGAGGAGAAGGAGCCCAGGAGTTCGGAATTCAGCCACAGGAAAAGATAAGAACTGAGCAGCAGAGCAGGGGCACTGAGTGTGTTTCCTGGCTGCATCCCACAGTTTGGGACCCAGGGGGAGGATGGACTTGTGACTATGGTGGGTGGGATGAAGTGCCTTGGATCCCCAAGGACCCCACCTTGTTGGTTTTGTTGCCCATCCCCCTCTCTGTGCTTGGAGGCAGGGGCTGGAGCTGTGTGAGGGGAAGGATACCCCTCCCCCCTCCCCCAGAGAACTTTATTTGAACTCTTGTTTTGAATTGAAGTGATAATGCTATCTATGTACTTTGTGTTTGTTTAAGGGCCAGTGGCCACTTTGGTAACTTTAGTTCTGTACTTTGAAAATGTGACCTAAGAAATGTTCAGAGCTAATTCAAAAGTAAATTGTCTATGCTATGGGCATGAAAGATCTTGGGGCCGAATGTAATGGGAATGCAAATTTGGAAGATCTTCCCTGCCCCTAGGCTAAAGTGCACCTGAAGCCTGGGGTGGGAGGCTTGTTTTTCAGTTGATACTTTTTGATTGGCCAGTGGGTCCAAAATGTTGTTACAATCTCTGAGCCAGGAGAAGGCTATATAAGCCCTGATGTGTAGCTTTGTTTTGGGGGCTCACTTTGAGAAGTGTTCTGTGATTTGATCTGTATTCTGGGAAGCCGTTGTCCAGGGCCCCCCCAGCTTTGAAAGACCCAGATGTTGATTTGGTATGGATATAATGGTTGGACAGTTTGGAAATCTGTCTACTTGATCTGTTTCTGTCTTGATAATTCTGCCTGTATACTTTGAAGTTCGGGGTTCTGACTTTTCCCCTGAACAAGGTAAATGATATATGTCTGACTGATTAAAAGTAAGCTTGTTAACCCATTTTGAGTTGCTTTCCTTTATCAAAGCAGATCCAAGAACCTGTGTGAGCAGCCACCCTAGGGACTCCAGGGTGCTTGCTGCTACAACACCATTAGTAGATAATTACATATTTGTGTCACAATTCTGCAAATCACACACACACGTGTTTGTTGGTATGTGTATGTAGCTATACATATATAAACAAAATGAACATACATAATTCTCTTTAGACATCTCCACCTTTTCTCCCTCATAATTTTTATATTTGTATCCTCAAAATTTTGTTCCTGAGAATATCTCATCCCTCTTGAGATGATTTCCACTCTAGAAGTTACTGAAGTATATAAGATTAACTTAGGAAGGAAGATATGTTGCTTTCAGGAATAATTGAGTGGTAAGTCAATCACAAATAGGCTTATTTTTTGGAGGGGTGTTATGTATGCTTTTTATATTTTTTATGCTTCCTCTCAACTATTTGTAAGAAGCTATGTTCCATTGAGACTTCTACACAAAATCTTAAAATGAGCATTTGAAAGTCAGACACTGAAATAGAAAAGGGAAACCCTCTAGATTCTGAATAGTCATTTCTTACCCTAAAAAGAGTAGAATATTTGAATACCTGGGAGGAAGAAAATGACTTTGTCTCTAGGGCATAGGCTGCATTTATTTGTCCCTAGACACTCATATACCTAAACTTCCCAAAGGACCATGAGAAAGGGGAGGGGGCTATGACTGAGTTCCCTAAAGCAAAGGGATAAGTATTGCTAAAGGAAGTGGTTTTGGTTCCATAGTGATTTGTTGTAAGATTTCTTCCATCCCTAGCCTGAGAGGTAACATATCGTTGCATAAATGAGACTCTGAGGGAGGCCAAGAGAGGTAGCTCACTGCTAATTCTAAGTAAAGGTCTTTGGTCTAGCTGATAAAAACTCTATGGGGGGGCAGCGAGGTGGCACAATGAATAGAGCACTGGCCCTGGAGTCAGGAGGACTTGAGTTCAAATCCAGCCTCAGACATGACACACTTACTTAGGCATGTGACTTTGGGCAAGTCACTTAACCCTAATTGCCCTCCAAAAAAAGGCAAAAAAAGGAAAACAACTCTATAGAACTCCAGATGACAGAAGAATGGCAAATGAACAGAGTGCAGAAACACTTAACCAAACTAGTGGTCAAGGTCAAGAACAGACTGCCACTCTTATTGGAGAGTGATTTCAGGAAAACAGTGATTCAATCCATCTAACAGAGAAACTATGTCTGGAGGCCAAGGAACCAGAGTCACAAGGTGCTACAGGGATGCTTGTTTGGGAGCCATGATGGGCAACTCATTCAGAGTTCTGATCAACTGAAATGACTCAAAGTACTCTTGCTACATGTCCTTGTTTAATATCCTTTTATTTTGTCTAAAAGAATTTCCTTTCGTTAACTGCTGCATGATCTACAAGTGTCTCATTTCATTCCAAAATCAAGCATAAGTTACCAGGGGACTAGTCTCAATCTGCAACTAGGTGGCACAATGGATAGAATGGCAGATCTGGAGTCAGGAAGACTTTGTGAGTTCAAATCTGGCCTCAGACAATTATTAGCTGTGTGATCCTAGGCAAGTCACTTAACCCTGTTTGCCTCAGTTTCCTCATCTGTAAAATGAGGTGGAGCACAAAATGGCAAACCACTCCAGTATCTTTGCCAAGAAAACTCCAAATGGGGTAACAAATAGTCTGAAACTACTGAACAAGAAGAAAAGGTTTAAATCAGTCCCAGCCCAGAATATACCACCTTCTAGATGATTTTCCTTTCCTGATTTCAAGCAACTGCTACTAACTTATTTCCCTAATGACCTTGCATATAACTAACCTGTATGTATCTTACATTTATTCTATGTATGTTTATTCTCTATTAACTTACATATGAATATATGTAATATAATCTCTTGGAGAATAGAAATTATTTTATTCTGGGTATTTCTATCCCTGATCCCAAGCACAGAGTCTGGGACATAGCAGACAATAAATGCTATTTGATTGATTAATCTCTGTATTTCCTTTTTTCCACATTTAAATCTATGATCGTAAGACCTAGTTTAATCCCATAAGAGATCCATATTTGTCTTCTACAACAATATTGATCAAATTTCTGTTTCAGGGGTATGCCATTAAATAAATATAAGAACTAGATCTCTAAAAAATAAGCTTAATTTTAACCTTAATTCACATTCTTAGCATTTTATTCCCCAGTTTCTCAAATCCAGGCAATCTATAAAATAATAATTCAGCTCTCATTTGAAGCATTTGTCAATGTCCAAAGTGTAAGTGCTCACACTACAAATTTGACAATTGGTTCCCTGCCTCTATCATACCACTACATAGTGAGAATCAATTCCCTCCCTCTTTAGATAGATTTTCCATTTTTGGAGAGCTCTAAGATTTTGGACTTTTTTTTGGAGGGGGGTAGGTAAGGCAATTGGGGTTAAGTAACTTGCCCAAGGTCACATGACTAGTAAGTGCAAAGTGTCTGAGGCCAGATTTAAACTCAGGTACTCTTGACTCCAGGACCTGTGCTCTATTCACTGAGCTACCTAGCCACCCCAGATGCCATCTCTTCTGAAGGGTAAATATCTCCAGTTCTTCCAACTCATTTCCATATGATATTTGTGAGTCTTCTCACCACCCTAGTTAATCTATTTTTGATGTCTTCCAGATTGATAATGTCCCTCCTAAAGTGTGATGCCTAGAACAGAAAGCTCCAGATGTGATTTGACCATTGCATTGTCCAGTGGGATAGCTACCTTGCTTACAATGCCCACTACTCTTCTATTTGTGTGGTCTATTAACATAAAGTGCTCTTTGGGGGTGACAGTCCCACATTGTTAACTCGTATTGTAGGAATGTGAGGTCAGACCCCCAGGTATCACTTTTATGTTGGATGTGGGAATGAAATGTCTATTAATAAGGAAGCAAGTTCATGAGACTGAAATGACCACCAGAGAAACTATGTCCCACTTTGCCAAAGAGGAAATCATAAAACAGCCTGAGAATGACTTAAATTATTTTTAATTTTTAAAAAATCTTCCATTTACATTGTAAGTTATAATTACTATTTGTGAATTTCCCTCCATCTCATTTTTGCTTATTAATTTCCTTCCCAGCCTCTTTTTACCCTATTTTTGTTATCTTATCTTTTCCCTTTGCTTTTTTAATCCTTATTTTGCCCACCCCTCTAAAATTCCCTCCACTACCTCTCCTAAACTTATTCTATAAGCCCTTTTAAAAGTTCCTCCCCTCCCCATCCCCCAGTTTCTTACCTCTCTAGAAGTTCAGAAGACTTCCAAACCTCTTCAGATATACACTTTGTTAGATTTGTGGTTTCATGTGTAATCATTTTAAAAATTGTACTATGTTATGGAAATGCTTGTTTTACTCCATAAATAAAAAACAATTTAAAAAATGAAACTAAAACAAAAAAAATTGAACAGTATGAGACCACGTTATTAAATTGACTTATCATGCATGTAGTTTATATTATAAGACTTCTATCTTTTTAGTTTATATTATAAGACTTCTATCTTTTTAGTTTACATTATAAGACTTCTATCTTTTTAGTTTATTTCCCCTGAAAAGAGCTGACAGAGAATGTCAGACTATTGTGGAGGGAGGGATGCAAACAGAGAACTGTCCCCCAGTTTAACCAAGCAATCAACAATCTCTTGAAATCATCTGGAGAGTTTTTTGTTTTGGCATTACCAGGTGGGTTAGGGAGGCTTCAGCACAGAACAAAACACATATTGATTAAAAAGTGGACCTATGATGAGAAGGCCCTTAATATTAATTTGTAACAGTTGTCCTGACACAAATCCTCTCTAGAGCATCTGCAAGTATGTGCTAGGTCAATAATCTATGTTTGAAAGGATCTCTAATGACAAGTCAATGATACTACACAGTCCATTATTTCAATAATAAACATATACACAAAGAATTCATCAGTATTTGAGTTTCATTATAGATCATGGGGTCAAAAGAGTTCAATAGTATGTATTAATAGAAGAGCGATCACTCTGGATAAGTAAATAAATCATGCAAACGTTCAAATGCTGACCTGTAGGAATGAAGTAATAGAAAAAATTTGTGTGTGGGGGTGTTATCAAAACAGACTCAGTCATTAAAGAGAAGCATAACTTCCTGTCACATAGTAGACACTTTTAATCAGTGCCTGTTGATTATTTGATTTCATTTATATTCATGCACTTCAGAGACATGGACAGAAAGTCATATTTCTTTGTGAAAATTTGGTTTCCTGGGGGGCGGAGCCAAGATGGAAGAGTAAAAGCAGGAACTTGTTTAAGTTTCCACACCAACCACCTCCAATACCTATAAAATATGACTCTAAACAAATTTTAGGGCTAAAGAAACTACAAAATTGCAGAGAGAAACAAATCTCCCACTGAAGGCAGCCTGGCAGGCCAACAAAAAGGGTCTATCACACTGGGATCCTGAGTGGCCCTGACCTGTGGCACAGACCAGCCAGAACAGATTTCAGGAGAATCACCAGCAGCCGTGGCAGTTTCTAGACTTCTCAACTCATAAAGACCCAAAAGAATGGAAAAGTTGGTAGGGAACTCTGTTGGAACCAGGTGACTGAAGAGTGTGGTCTGGCCCCTGGCCCTGGGGTGAGAGGTGGCAGAGGCCTAATGTCTGTAGCTGCTGCCCCATGGCTTCCTATGGAGCTCCTGGCCTGCATATTGTAAGGAGACCAAGCAATCATTCAAAGGGTAATCAATCTTGCTTTGACCTGCTTCGATCTGGGTCACAGCCTTGGATGGAGAACCTGGGGTGAGAAATACCAGTGTGCCAGAGCTTGTGGTGGCTGTAGAGAGGGCACCCTCCTCAGACCACTGGTTTTTTTTTCCAAAAACCCCAGCAATTTGGGACACAGATATCCACTCTGCAAGCAGAGTTCTACTGTGGCCAAGAGCTCAAAAGTCAATTAGTTTTGTCTGCCAAGATGAGTAAGCAGAGGAAGCATAATCAGACCATAGAATCCTTTTTTGGGGGGACAAAAAGGATCAAAAGATGGAAACAGAAGACAACAAAGTCAAAACTCCCACATCAAAAGCTTCCAAAAAAATGTGAATTGGTTATAGGCCATGGAGGAGCTCAAGAAGGATTTTGAAAATCAAGTAAGAGAAGTGGAAGAAAAATTAGAAAGAGAAATGAGAATGATGCAAGAAAATCATGAAAAGCAAGTCAGCAGCCTGCTAAAGGAGACCCCCAAAATACTGAAGGTAATAATACCTTAAAATAGACTAACTCAAATGGCAAAAGAGGCCCAAAAAGCCAATGAGGAGAAGAATGCCTTAAAAAGCCAAATTTGCCACATGGAAAAGGAATTTCAAAGACTCATTGGAGATAATAATTCAAAATTGGACTGGAGAAAATGGAAGCTAATGACTTTATGAAAAATCAAGCTTTTATAAAACAAATCCAAACAAAAGAAAAATAGGAGTCAATGTGAAATATCTAATTAGAAAAACCACTGACCTGGAAAACAGATCCAGGAGAGATAATTTTAAAATTATTGGACTACCTGAAAGCCATGATAAAAAAAAATAGCCTAGAAATCATTGTTCAAGAAATTCTCAAGGAAAATTGCCCTGATATTCTAAAACAAGAGGGCAAAATAGAACTTGAAAGAATTCACTGATCACCTCTTGAAAAATATTCCCAAAAGAAAACTCCTAGGAATATCATAACCAAATTCCAGAGTTCCCAGGTCAAGGAGAAAATTACAAGCTGTCAAGAAGAAACAATTTGAGCATGCAGAAACACAATCAGGATAATACAAATCTAGCAGCTTCTGCATTCAGGGATTGAAGGGCTTGGAATATGATATTCTGGAGGTCAAAGGAGCGAAGATTACAACCAAGAATCACCTACCCAGCAAAACTGAGTATAATGGTTCAGGGGAAAATATGGTCATTCAATGAAATAGAGGATTTTCAAGTATACTTGATGAAAAAACCAGAGCTGAACAGAAAATTTGACTTTCAAATACAAGAAGCAAGAAAAGCATGAGAAGCTAAACAGGAAAAAAATCATAATGACATTATTAAAGTTGATCCATTTACATTCCTACATGAAAAGATGATAATTGTAACTCATAAGACATTTCTTAGTATGAGGATAGTCGAAGGGAATATATATGTATACATGTATGCATACATATATGCATATATATGTATACATACACGTATATATACACATGTGTATATGTGCACACATATATATGTATACATACATATATATGTATAGGAGAGTGTATGTGTATGCAAGTGCATATGTAAGCATGTGTGTACGTGTATACATAGGCAGAGGGCACAGGATCAGTTGAATAGGAAGGGACAATATGTAAAAAATAAAATTAAGATTTGAGAGAGGAATATAATTGGAGAAGGAGAGAGGGAGAGATAGAATAGGGTAAATTATCTCATAAAATAGGTGAGAGAAAACTGTTACAATGGAGGGAGAGAATAGGAACATGGAAGGCAATAGGTCACCCTTACTCTCATTGAATTTCCTTAAGGAGGGAATGGCATACCCACTCAATTGGGCATCTTACCCTACAGGAAAGTAGGGAGGAAAGGGACAAGTGTGGGGATGATAGAAGGGAGGGCAGATTATAGGGTAGTTAGAAGCACACATAGTATGCTAGATACAGAGAAATGACTTAGACATAAAATATCATTGGATAAAGATAGAGATGGGACTTTTGGTTTCACTGACTCATAATCTTTCTGTCTTCTTGACTTATGTAATTCTTGTTTAGAGACAGTTGAGGTAGCATAAAAATCTGTACTTGGAGTCGGAAAGATCTGAGTTCAAATTGATCTCAGACACTTAATAGCTTTATTACCCTGGTAAAGTTATTTAACCATTCTCAAGCCTTAATTTCTGCACATGTAAAAAGAGAATAATAATCACAACTTCACAGACTTGTTGTGAGCATCAAATGACATGATACAAGTAAAAGGCTTTACAAATGCTAACAAAGAGTCAGTATCAATAGATATTTAATTAATACCTACTATGTGGCAGACTAATTTGATAGAAAATCTAATTTTAATTGAAATTGAAGGGAGTCAGAGAAGACAGGAGATAGAGATGAAGAGGGACATTCCAAGCAGGAAGGACAGCCAACATACTCAGAAACCACACCCTAGTAAACAGGTTAACACTCTAGTAAACATCAGCAGATGGTTAAACCAGGTTGACGGTAACCAATATGCCTCAAAACCATTGCTGTCAGTGAGTTAGGGGGATGTCTGTCCCAAGCATGTGAAGACTTTCTCCTGCAGAATAGAACCATTAACTCGAATGGCCATGAAGGTCACTGAAGCAGGCTCTGTGGAGTGCTTACAGCTTGGACAGGGATCAAAGATGCCAGGGTCATCCATTGTATCCTAGGCCATCAACAATTGCTTTGAATTTTGTCTTGCTCCTGGATTTCAATAACTCAAGAAGAGAGAGTGGGTGGGACTGGTGACTTGATGCAACTCTACCTCACTTAAATCCAATTCATCTGCAAGTTAAGACATCACTCCCCATGATGTCAATGGTCTTCTTCAAAATATGTGACAGGCATTGAGTTAGGTGTTGGGGATACAAGCCCTCAAGGGTCTCATGATCTAACGGAGGAAGATAGAATTTAAAAGCAAATAAAAGGGAGCAGTGAGGAAGAAGCCCTGAAACCTGGTAGGAAATGATGGATTCCTCCCTTTAAAAGGAGGATATATAATATCTACACTCCACCCTTTCTAATCAGATAAAAGAAGAGACCTCAGGAGCTAGGGGTTAAGAAGTGGCTTTCAGAATTGATTTCATTTTGTCCAATGGTGAAATTCTGAAATTCATGAAGTCCAGGCTAGCAGGAAGCAAAATAATGAGGTGACTACTGTAGTCACTCCCCTTAAAGGGAGCATATAAGAAGAGCTCTCCAATCTCTCCTTTACCCTTTTCAACCAGAAAGAGGCTTCAGGGGATAAGCGATCTTGAGAGAATGTGAGTTTCTGAATTGGTTTCATCTTGCAGAATGATGAGATTCTTAAGATTATGAAGTCCCAAAAGGCAATTGTGTGGGGAACGTGCTGGTGAGCAGAACATAGATTTTGCTTAAGTTCTTTATATTATCATTTCATCTCTCCATCACAACAATCCTGTGAATAAATGGCATTATTATCACCCCCATTTTACAGATGAGGAAAGTGAGGCTTAAAAGAGATTAAATGACTTGTCTGGTAAGATCACACAGCTAGCAACTGTCTGAGTCAGCAATATTTCCTGGGCAGCTGCTTTATATTTCTTCAGAATCACTTTCAAAGTTCATTTAAGGGACATCAAAAAGATATTTTTTTAAAAAAAGGGATATTCCTATATAGCTCAGAAATCAATCACCTTTTATCTTGAATCTTTCCAAGAAGTTTCCCATTTGTGACTGTAGGCTTATACTAACTGTAAGTATATCTTCCAGAGTTTTCTAGCATATGTGGTATGATATTAAGACGTAGCACATAAGATCTTAGAAAGCCATCACTGCAAATCATATATACAGCAGTAGGAAATAGACTTTGGGGAATCATTTTGCTCTGGTAGGAGTAGAGGCTAGGAAAGGGTAAGGCACTTTAATTTCTCTTACTTAAATTTAAATTGGACATCTCCTTCATGGTGCACACATTTACCACTATTTCCATTTCTAGGTTTACCTGCTAACCTAGAGCCTTACATCCCACCCAAATTAAATGGAAATAAGAAGTCACAATCTTGGAGATATATTTTAAATAATGCAATAGAAACCAAAATGGATTTTTAGGCTTCCTAGTGTCATTTTTTACTTTCAGTGGTACTAAAATGTTGTTGTGTAGCTATATTCTCTATTATACTTTAGCGGATATAACGAGATTCAGTGTACTAATGGTGGTAGCTAATGTTTGCACAGAATTGAAGAATGTAGACTTGTACAGAATTTTATTTATTTAGAATAAATAAAAATCTTCATCTCTCAAGGGCAGAACACCAGAAAAGGTACATAAAATCTTGTTAGCTGATAAACTTAACAGATCATAAAAGAATATTAGTACCATAAAAATTTTAAAAGTGTAAATGAGATAATTTGAGAGGTGGGATTTACTGATCAAAAACAAAGAAGCTAATATGAGTGGTCTATTTTCTGCCATATTACACTAACGATAAAAATGCAAATCTTATTTTTAAGAAAAAGTAGCATTGGTTGTCATTAACTTTTGTTTTCTTGAGGTGAAAATTTAAAATTCCTAAAAGTGCATGAGAATACTGTAGTCCCAATTTAAATGCTTTTGAATTTCAACATATTTTTTATTAATACTGCTGAGCAATGGGAATAATTAGAATGGTTTTTAGAAAAGCTGGAGATTTGAATAATTAAAGATACAAGATTAATTTCAGGAGAGGCATCATTATCCTAAATCAAATATTAGATTTAAAAAAAAAATGGAGAGAGTGGTAGTATTATAGTCTTAGCCAGAGTTTTTAGTTCAAGAGGCTCATTAAATCTTATAGTTTGTGGGTGATTTTTTTCTCTTACATATAGGATTTCCTTGAATGAATATTAAATTTGAGTGTATTGAATATAAGCTGCTAAGTCGTCTGATCTCATTATTCATTTGACTTTTCATGACCATATAGATCATAGCATGCCAATATTGTCCATGATATTTTCTTGACAAAAATACCAGAGTGGTTTGCCATTTCCTTATCCAGTAGATTAGGGCAAACAGAGGTTAAGCCCAGGGTCACAGTGTTAGTAAGTGTCTGAGGGTGGATTTGAACTCAGGTCTTCCTGACTTTAGACACAGCACTCAATCCATTGAGTCACCCAACTGCCTTCACTTTTTCTCTATGAAAGTATTAATTGAATGATATTGACCATGATAAGTAGGATTATTGGTAATCACTAAATAGAAATGGGTTATATTACTTTTAAACACAGAAAAACAACAACCAAAAAACCCAATACATTTCTTCTTCACATTGCAAAAACTTGTTGAATGACCGAATATTTGGGTTAATAGTAAATGCAGTTTTCTTGCTTGTTGAGGCAAATAATTAATTTAATTCAGCATTTATAAGGGAACCTTTTGGAAAATTTGGATATTCATTACAGGGTTAAATTTCTACTGTAGGTGAGTTGTGGACTCTGCTTATCTCTCATTCATTTATCTATTCCTTAAATCTCTTGCTATTGGTTAATTAATTGATTGCAAAATGACAGAGAAGCTGCTTGCTTTACTGAAATTCAAAGAAGAATATCAAGGTAATTTCATGGCAGTTAATTAATTATACAGTAAACAGTAGGCCTACACAATTAATACAAATTTCAAACCTACTTTTATTTTCCCAAATGTAGTTTTTGTAAATATTTGAATTTGATCATAATAATTATAAATATTTTATAACTTTGATTAGTATTGGTGAAGGAGATTCAATTTAATTGATACCTTCTAAGGACCGAATGGTAAAGGTACATGACAAAGGTGTGGCTTCTTATGAATAATAAAATGATTATTTGTTTTAACACTAGGAAAATAGACCACCTGAAATCAACCTGCACCTTTAGGTTTAGATCTCCATTAATGCTGTAAACAAAAGTAACTTTGTCTTTAATGATTGGGCAATGTAGTTTCTTAGCAGGTTCTAGAAATTCTTAAATTAATTGTCCTGTGCTTTCTTAGATAAGATTTGTAAGAAGATGAGTAGCAAATCCTGAAAATAAGCTGGAGGCTTTAAATAACCACAGTGATTCTTACTGACTCATTCAGTCATCAGAGTTGGAAGGGACCTAAGTGGTCAACTTGTTTAACCAAATTTTGAACATACATACCCTCAACAACTTTGCAGTCAAATGGCCAATCAGTCTTTTCATGAAGACATGCTGTGAGAGAAAATTCATTGCCTTTGGGGAGAGCTCATTCCGTATTCTGCTGAGAAATAACTATAATTATTGCGTAAATTTCCTTAATTCAGTTTTAAATAAGACTCTCTGTATCTTCCCTCAACTGCTTCTACTCCTTTACCCTGGGGGCAAGTGGAAAGACTCTAACCCTTCCCTCAGTAACATAATCATGGAATCACCAACTCTCAGTATTGGAGAGTCACCTTCTAGGTAGACCCATAACTGGAAAAGAATAAACACCACAAACAATCCACATGAAATCCCTTCAAATACATACATGTATCTACTCTGTTTCCCTTAAATCTTCTATTTTCCATGCTAAACATTCCAAGTTCCTTTAATGATCCTCAAATAGCATAATCATCTTTTCCCAGGTCAAGGCAGCATCCTAATCTCAGTGGAATAAAAATGCGAATGACCTGTCTATGAGTAATAGGTATAAGCAGGTTTAGGACATTACCAATAATTATTCCATCATATTGAGCATGTATGATTAGAAAAAGAGAGGAGTTAATCATATCATTAGAATAAAATGAACTGAATGTGGGTCTCGAGCACACTCCATAGAACTGAGCATAAGCTCTAACCCTTTTCAGTCAAAGATATGTTCTGGCTGCTTGCTAAAGTACATGTATTACTAAGGATTCATCCCTTGATCCTGTTTTCTTCATCCCTGGAGAGCATCAGAGAGGTTTGGCAACTGAGCCAGAAGCATGTCTCTACTTCATAGACTTTAAGTGGATTTGAGGAAAAACTCTCATTCTCTCTCTCTCTCTCTCTCTCTCTCTCTCTCTCTC
>NW_027185720.1:3090830-3116506 GCF_028583685.1 Petaurus breviceps papuanus
CTGTCTCTCTCTTTCCCTGTCTCTCTCCCCTCTGTCTCTCTGTCTCTCTCTGTCTCTGTCTCTCTCTGTCTCTGTCTCTCTCCCCTCTGTCTCTCTGTCTCTCTGTCTGTCTCTCTCTGTCTCTGTCTCTCTCTCTCTCTCTCTCTCTCTCTCTCTCTCTCTCTCTCCCCCTCTCTCTCTTTCTTTCTCCTCCCCCCTCTCTCTGTCTCCATATTTTAAATAGATTTTATATATGAAAATATAGTATAACATATATATGTATATATATATATATATAATATACAGTTATTAACATGAGTGCTTCCTGATTAGACAGAACTTCTTGAGAACAGGGCCTGTTTTCTGCTTTTCTTTGTGCATGAGTATTTGTGTGTGTATACACACACATTTCATAGAAATATACACATGTATATGTGTGCATATATCTATGGATATAGATATATAGTTATAATATATATCATATGGAGAAAGAAAAGGAGAGAGAGACAGAGACACAGAGAGAATTAGAGATAATGAACAGAAGATGCTTCTTGCTTTAAATCTCCTGAACTCCATTTCCACACCACCAACTCACTATTGGACATATCTTATTGAATATCTTAAAGGCATTTGAAACTCAGTGTGTCTAAAGCTGCACTTATTATTTTTCCCACAACACCACCAATCTTTTTCACTCATTATTTTTATTGGCAGCTCTTCTCTCCTTCCAGTTACCCAGGTTTAGAGACTTCTACTCACCCTTTAGTCTTCATTGTCTCTCATTCCCTTAAAGCAAATTATCTGTCAAGTCTTATTTATTCTTCCTCTCAATGGATGTCTCTTATTCATCCCTCCTTTTCACTCAAAAAGCTATCACCCTAGTTCAGAGTTCTGCCTTGGTCAGATCCAGTGTTTGGAATATACTCCTTGATAAGGCTATGTATAATGGGTGCCTTGCCTCCTCTCTCTCCTCTCCCTCTCTTTTTAACCCTTAACAATCCAGCTTCTAATTTCATCATTCTGCTGCAAAAGCTCTCCAAATTTACCAATGATTTCTTTTATCTCAGTTACTCCATACTACACTTTTATCCACAATTTTCTAGTTACAAAGTATAGAAATGATTCCTCGAAGCATCCTCTTTCATAATCTATTAATAATAGCAAATCCATTGGCCTTTTCTCAATCCTCATACTCCTGGACCTCTCCTAGCCTTTGACACTACTCATTGCTGTCTTCTTCATACTCTCTTCTCTCTAGGTTTTCAAGTAATGCCTCTCTCTTGGTTCTTCTCCTACCTATCAGACTACTTTTTACAGTCTCTTTTATTGGATCCTCATCCAGATCGTACCTTTTCACAGTAAGAATTCCACAGGGCACAGTTCAGAGTCCTCTTGTCTTATCCCTCTATACTACTCCAGCTGGTGATTTCATCAGTTCCTATGCAATTTAATTACCATCTCCATGCTGGCTCTTCTCAAATCTACCTATCTGGCCCTAGCCTCTCTGCTAATGTCCAGTCATTCTCATTTCTTCAGCTGCCTTTTAAATATCTTAAACTGGTTATCCAGCAGACATTTTAAAATCAACATGTCTAAAACTTGACCCATTATCATTCCACCTAAACCATCCAACCCCTCCCTACCTTTCTTATTACTGTTTGAGGGCAACCCAATCCTCATAGTCCTTCAGGGTCATTCTCGATTTCTCACTATCATTCACCCTTATATCCAATCGATTGCCAATGCCTTTCTATTTCACCTTTGAAAAATATCTCCAATATTCCCCCCTTTCTCTTCTAACACTGTCACCATTCTGGTGCAGTCTTTTATCATTTTATACCTGAAGTACTGAAATAGCCTACTGGCAGGTCTGCCTGCCTTGAGTCTCTCTCTATTCCAAATACATTCTGCCACCAAAGGGATTTCCTAAAGTGAAGGTCCAACCATTTCAACTCCATATTCAATAAATTCTTGAAGCTCCTTATCACTTCCAGAATCTTATACAAAACCCCTCTGTTTGGTTCAAATTCCTTCAAAACCTAACCCCCTCCTACCTTTCCTGTTATCTTATTCCTTCCTCCCTGATATGTACTGCCCTCCAGGCTGTTTAATGAAGAAGATATTCCATCTCTTGGCTCTAGACATTTTCCCTGACTGCTCTCCCCACCCTCCACCACCCCCATGCCGAACCATGCTCTCCCTCCTCTTCTTTGCCAACTGGCTTCTGGGCCTTCCTTCAGGTCCCAACTAATATCCCGCATTCTCCAGGAAGCCTTTTCCAACCCCTCTTAATTCTAGCATCTTTGTTCTCTCAATTATTTTCTATTTATCCTGTATATCGAGTATATAGCTTATTTGTACATATGTTTTTGATGGTTCTTTCTCCCATTAGATTATGAGCTCCTTAAGAGCAGGGATTGCCTTTTGCCTCTTTTTGTATCTTTAGTGCTTAGCACAGTGCCTGGCACGTAAGAGGCCCTTAATAAATATTTATTAATTAATTAACTGACCAAGTAACTTCTTTCTTTCACTCTCTGCTCCATTTGATTTTAGCTCTTTTTCCTCCTTTTCTCCGTTCTGTCACACTTTTCTGCCTCTCTTGCTTTCTCTTCTTCCTTTCTTCCCTCCCTTCTTTTAACTTATTTCTTCAGGCCCAGGTTCTCCCTCCCTTCAAGAGGAAGGTCAACTCAAGGGATGTGTAAGATTTTTTTTTTGCACAAAACTAGGCATTTTGGGGGAGGGGACATCTTTGACACCTGCCTGTTGATTACATGTAAAAAAGGCATGACTCCTGGTTGGCTGAGATAATGCTAAATCCTGATGCTTCATTTGGGGAAGATGACCTTATTTCAATTGTTTCAGAGACTTGGCAGGGCAGGAGGACTTTGGAGAAACAGGTGGAAAGGAGAAGCTCAAGAAGGAGGGATAGACTACTGAATGGGAGACTGGAATAATAGACATATATAGGACCTGGCACCATCATGTTCCTTGATATCCAAGGATTACAATTGTAGAGATTGTTGAGAATGGATCTTTTTCTGAGTATGGTCATTTGCTCTTCCTTTGAGCTGACCTCTTTTCTTTTACCCAGGTGAGAGGTCATTTGTTCTTGTCCATTCTTTGGTATACTCTGACTTGTAGAGCTTCTATTTCTATTTGATCTTCTGCTTAGACAAATTGGTTTATGTTCTATTTGCAATTTGTGATGCTCTTCTGTGTAACCAGGGTTTCTTGGGAAGGGCTTGCAAATATAAACTTAGAACCAATTTCCTCATTAAGTGTGATCAGAAAAAAAGAAAACTTTCTTTCTGAACTTAGCCTTGTATTCCTAGATACTGAAGGAGCACCTAATTGATATAATTTCATCTCCAAACTTTTTTTGTTAATTTTTTAATTTTTGCTTTTTTTGGAGGCAGGAAGGTAGGGCAATTGGGGTTAAGTGACCAAGGTCACATGGCTAATTTGTGTGTGTGTGTGTGTGTGTGTGTGTGTGTGTGTGTGTGTGTTAAGTGTCTGAGGCTAGATTTAAATTCAGGTCCTCCTGAGTCCAGGGCTGGTGCTCTATTCACTATGCCACCTAGCCACCCCCATCCCCAAACTTTTGTTTGATTAGGAAAGACCTCCAGCTTGCCTGCTGGTCTTTATTTTGTCAGCAGAAACTTCGTCCTACTTTCTATCAAATTGGCTTGACTGCAGATCATATTTATTGATTCAGGAGCTATGTCTATATATTTCGATAATCCATACAGAAAACTTTTATGGATAAGCATGTAATCTGGTGAGGGTGAGTTATAACAGCTCTTCAGAGCTTTCCTTCTAATTCACCTGTCAAACCTATGGATTAAAGAATTTCTGGAGATTATATATGATTTTAAAAAATTGATTATATTTTACTAAATATTTCAAAAGTCTAGTGCTGTTAAACTTAAAACAGCACTGGAACTTTTGGGTCATCTGCACATAGTTTTATTAATTAAATAAAATACTAACAAATATAAATAAGTACAGGTAGGATTAACTCATCTGGCTTACAAAAGGTACTTTATAATTATTTATTTATCTCTCTTTGATATGAATTGACAAAAGTTATTGGAGTGTACCTCTTAAAATTTTATTTTTTGAGGGTATTATCATACCCTCCACTCCCAAATCCCACCACAGTGGCTCTTCTCCATTAAAAAGTTCCTGGTCTATGTCTTGGAACTTTCAGAATCAATATTCCTACAGGAGGCCACCTGCCCCAGGGATAGAAGATTGGCTTTAGTAGCAGAAATTCTTGGATTTGAATCATACTTTTGCCACTCACTTTAAGATTGAAGGCAAGTCATGTTGACGGAGTTTTCTCAGTTGTACAGTGGGGTTAGAAATGTTGGCAAGAATAGATACAACATTTCTTTCATGGAGTCATTGTGAGGATTAGATATACACCAGGTGCTTTGCAAACTTTACAGGATTCATATATGCTAATTATGACTGTGTCCCTTCAAGACTCAATCCAAATGCCACCTTCTCTAAATATGGCAAAATCTAAAGATCACCAAATATACACTTAAGGGATCTGGATTCTAATATAGCCTCTGACATATTAGCTATGTCATGTTGGGAAAGTCTTATATCTCCTCTGGGCCTCAGTCTCTCAATTAGTAAAATGGTTTTGGTTAGAAGGATAACTTCTAAAATTCCTTCCATGTCTAAATCTATGGCCCTCAAGTCTTCTAAGACAAAAGTATTCTCTATTTTCATATCTTCCTTGAACACTTCCTCTGAATTTTTCTTTCACCTCCATTATTCCCTACATTCTATTATACTGATTTACACATACCCCTTCTTTAAGTACAGGAGTTCTTAGGCCCTCCTGTCCTTTTCTTTAAAGGGATGTAGCAGCAAGCACTCCAGCATCCCAGGGTGGCTGCCAACACAGGTTCTTAGATCTGTTTTTCTAAAGGAAAGCAACTCAAAATGGGTTAACAAGCTTACTTTAATCAATCAAACATATCATTTACCTTGTTCAGGGGAGAGTCAGCACCCCAAACTTCAGAGTATACATACAGAAGTTACAAGGAAACAGAAAAAACATATCAAGCAGACAGGCCTCCAACTGTCTTGACTATTGCATCCATACCTACTCCGTTACCAGAGAGGGAAGCATCAACATCTGGGTTTTTCAAAGCCGGGGGGCTCTCAATGGCTGCCCAGAGTCTTGTCTGGTCAAGTCATACAACACTTCTAAAAGTGAGCCCCAAAACAATATATCACATCAGAATTTATATAACTTTCTCTGGAGTCAGAGAATGTAACAACCCTCTTGACCCACTGTCCAATCACAAAGCACCAAGGTGTGGGTGTTCCTGAAAAACAAACCTCCCCCCATAGGCTCCAGGAGCACTTAACCTAGGGGCAGGGAAGATCTTAAAAATTTACATTCCTATAACAAGGGGTGAGTCCATGAACTTGAAAGGAAAAAAATTACGTCATAATTTTCATTAATCTGTAACTGAAATTTAGCAATTCTTTCAATTATTCAAAAACATTTTTTTGAGAGAAGGGTCCATAGGTTTCAACATATGGCCAAAGGGGATCATGAACATTAAAAAAAGAAAAGGTTAAGACCCCCTGACCTAGAAGAAGGTAAACTCCTTAAGCAAAGGATAGGACCATTTTTTAATCTATGCACCTAGCATAATACTTTGTAGGATGTAAACATTTAATAAATCTTTGATGAATTAAGTTGAATCAAATTAGATTTCTAACTTACATTTTTGTTGGGAAGAATTAAATGTTATTGCTTTGGTTTCATTTTTCATAATTTTTTATAGTATTAAGTACATTGCAACCAACTTTGAATCAATTCTTTTACAATATTCATTTCATTTGTTTCCCCTGCTTGCTTCATTTAAAGAGTAGGCTAGAAAAAAATGCCTTATAATGCTAGAGTAAAAAGCATTAAGTTTTTCAATAAGACCAGATTACTCTTTGGTTTTGTCTAGACCCATATAATGAAAAAATAACAGGAAAACTAAGTGTGGCTTACATAGGCACATTCATCAGGGATAGGGGGAAATCTAAGGTCCCACTAATAGATTTGCAAGCAGCAAAGTGAAAATGAAATAGAAAACAGAAAAGAAACATGAGGAAATTAACTCCACTACATGGGAGTAACTATTCATTTTAAAAGTACCTCTTGGTATAGATTTCTACAAAGTAACCTCTTTGAATATTTAATATAGAGCTTTTCCCCAGGGTACTCCAGGGAATTTACAAGATCTACAAATATTTCTGAACTATGGGATGGTTGCACTTATAATCTAGCTGGACAGAAAGTTAGCAAGGCTTTCCTATTGGAGCAGTAGTTAACATAAGTTGAAATTACCAAGAAGGGACCCTAAGGTATGGCTCTCAGGGGCTAAATACACATCACTTCAGGAATAAAAAAAAAGCTGCTTGAGGGGAATGAGTAGCAAGGGAGACTAATGGGGGAATAGAATGGAGCATGGCAATAAGAGAGTTCAAGGTGACCTAGTGTGCAGGGAAACGGCTGTGGGCTCTTCCTGCTGAGATGCTATTACACAACTAATTAGAATTGGGCCCAAGTTACCAGGCTAGGATTGGAACAAGAGATCAGGATTTGAAGGGAAGTAGATGAAGTAAGGAAATTTATTCAGGAATACCAGATAATAGCATCCAGTTAGCTAAGCCAAGGCCAGAGATGTCAGGAGGGTGGGGAATCACCCAGATTCAGGAACACACTTGGAAAACTATAGTGATCCAAGGCAAACAATTAGATGGAAGATAATTGCCTGGGGGTCTTCTTTAGTCATTGGCTATATTTGATAGGATGTGTCTTTCATTTCAACATTTTTCTTCCATTTAATCCTGTCTGGATAGGAAGCTCTTGTCCAGCTGGTACCTTATAACATCCTGTTTCCTTGAAGTGGGAGGATCAGAAAGTGGTCTTAATGAAGGAAGGCACAAGAATAGGAAGCTTTCAATAATACTAGTAATCAAAGCTACCATTTATTTAGTTCTTTAGGGTTTGCAAGGTACATCACATACATCATCTCATTTGATCCCTATAGTCTGTGAGTCAAGTACTATTATTATCACCAGTTTACAGATGAGGAAAATGAGTCTGGGAGAGGATCGCTTGACCATAGTCACATCCAGATAAGGTAGGATGTGAATATAGATCTTCTCTAAATATAGAACTTATGCTTTATGCAATATACATGGGTATAGCGCTCTATATACCTAATTCCTTTAAATTTAACTTAAGTCCTATTTTCATTCTTCATTTCCTGGAACCTGAATCTTTCTTTACTGTATTGTAGTTACAATATATAATCAGAACATAGAAGTGGGGAAAAAAAAACAAACTTGTCTTTGCTCTGCAAGTATTTCTGAATCAAGATTTTCTCATCATAAGTCAGTTGCTTTACTAGCATGTTGTTGATGGAGTTTACTTTTGTCTCATTGGGAATAATTCCCCCTACAAAGAAGTCAGCTAGTCTAGGGATCAGAAATTCATGCAAGAGTTTGAACTTTCTTTACCAGCAATGGTAAAGATGAAAGGGGTAAGAATATTTTGGAATTGACTTGAATAGATCTAAGGGTATGCAATAAGAGGCCCAAGGAATGGTAGACTTGGAGCCAGAGAGATCTGCCTTGACATCTTCTCTCTAACACTTAGCTGTATGACCATGTACAAGACACTTAATGTGAGTAGCAAGAACTAAAAATTGCAGATGGGTCAGAGAGTTCAAGGGATCTCAATACCTCTCACCATTCTTTTCATTTTCCTGATCATTTCCCTCAGAATGTTCCCAATTTAATTCTCAATGTCTCACTTAAAATGTCCTACCCAAACTGAATAATGTATTTCATATGTGTTCTAACCAGAATTGTGGGTGTCATTAATTTCTATTTTCTAGATATTATATTTCTACTAATGTCTAAGATTATATTTGCTTTATTTTTTTAACATATGCTTCACAAAATTTGCTAATATTAAACTTCTGGTAAACTAAGAGCCCAAAATTGTTTTCATATGAATTATCAAATGATTATGCCATGTTTCTCTCATCCTAATGGAATGTTAGGGCTAAGAGCAACTTCATAGATTATTTATTTCAACCAATTTATTTACATATGAGGAAACTGAAGGGCTAATAATAAAAATGATTTTCCTAATATCATACATGACAGAGGTACAGGACACAGCTAGCATTTTGATCCAAGTTCTGTGGTCTTCCGAAAAACTACTCCCATCTTTGCACTTTAGTGGATTAAATAAAACAACCAAAAAACTATATGAAATATTTTATATTTATATCTCTTGCACTTGACTGGGGTTTGTGTTTATCAGTAGAACTAATAACTTCCTTTTGGTTAGTCTCTACCCTTGTATGGATGACCACCCTCACTACCCCATTTTCAACTCCTCTAATCTGGAAAAAAAATTGTATTATAAAGGGTTTAATTCTCAGGAACTCAACACCAGTCTTTCAATATTCCTTTACATTCTCATTAAATAATGGTTTCTACAAAGACTATTGAAATCATTTTGAGTCTTTATTCTGTCAAACAATGATTCAGTGATTCCTCCCACCTTATGATTATCTATCAATTTTGGAACCTTTTATTATAATAACAATAATAATAGCTAGTATTTATATAATGCACTTACCTTGTACGAATTATTTTCTTCTTGGAGAGAGGTATACCCATTGAAAATAATGTAAGGAATCATTTTATTCTGGAAAGTTGTCATTGGGCTATATATCATTTAATTAGCTCCACATAATCCTTTGATGGAGGTGCTATTACTAACCTCATTTGACAAATGAGGAAACTGAGAGAAGTTAAATGATGTCACGAGTGAAATTCAATAAAAGGTTGATTGAGGCAATTCTTTCTGAGTAAGATAACATTTTATTAACAGGGGCACTACCTGCAAATAGAATGGGTCAGTGGATGCCTCAGTTTAGCCAAAGACCCGGAAATGAAGACAACTCATTTTTAGACCAAAGAACAGAATAGGGTAGTTATGGAAAATAATTCAATTTATTACAGGGTTGTTGACATCGTGGGGTTGATGATAACATGGTTGGTTACTTAACTGAGGCATGGGGAATAATATGATTGGTTGGAAGTTGGAAATTAGAAGTTAACAATAATTCCCCCCTTCCCTCCTGTGACTAAGAAAAGTTTATTGTTTTGAGTCTACTTTTAATATTAGAGAGAGTGGGCCAGACTTATTTGGATAGCAAACCAGACATCCTCGAAGGACAAGTTGTTGGTATAACAATATTAGACCAGACTCCCTGGTGTGTACTTGCATTCCCCAAGGATAACAGATTTTCTTGAGTCAAGAATAGAACAGTAGTTAGAAAGAGAACTGGGTTTCTAAACTTAACTCATTATAGACCAGTTAAATTTGTGAGCTATGTTCAGAGACAAAGAACTATGACTTAGGCCGTTAGAGCACAAAATCAGTTAAGTGTAAATAGGATCAATAAAAAAAAGATACAGAATCAACTTAATCTCAGTGACTTGCCCAAGGTCACACAGATCAAGTGTGGATTTAAACTCAGAAACTCTTCCTCCAAGCCCAGTGTTCTATCAACTAGATCCCCTAGCTGCCTTCCATATCATCATCAAACTAATGAAAAGGACCAAGAACAGAATGCTGAGTCATGCCTTTTCTAGACCATAGAGCTACTAATCACGATGTTTTAGTTATGTTTGTTCAATCAACTTTAATCTACTATTTATACTATCAATCACCTGCACTTCACTATTTTACTCCCAAGAATGAGATACAGCAAAGCGTAGTGGATAAAAACCTCTCCTTAAATGTAGAAAAACCTGGTCTCAAGTCTCACCTTGGCCATCTATTTATTGGCTGTGTGACTTTGGGCAAATCATTTAACTTCTTTGTGCTTTAGGTAACTTTATAAGACTAATTTACAGAGGGTGTGCCAATTTGCAATAGTAGAGGAAATTTCCTTACCTAAGAATTCCTGATGCCAATTAAATCCTAAGTCTATTCCCTATATTCTTGCCCATGAAAACTTTCTGTATAGGGTTCTGGCACACATGGAGCCAGCTTGCTAAGATGGCCTTTCCATGTTGTGGATGCAAAGGAGTTACTTTCCTGTGAATTGTGATGATGTATGACAGAAGTATATAAGTGGACCAGTTAACTGAGAACAACATTGATAGGGACCTACCTCCCTGCCCTGCTTCATTGGTGGCAGAGCCAAAATAATTGGGGTCTTCCAAAAGGCCTGAGTCAGTCCTAGCTGCCTCTTTGTGGTCCTTCATCTCTGTTTTCAGGTGTACACATGTAGGATAATGGTATCCAACGAGACTCCGTACTTCAAGAGGAAGGTATATAGGACCTTCCCCCACTGAAACCTTTAAGCATCCACAAAATGGACTTTTTCATCTCATTCATTACTTTTTATTTTGGAAAGCTTGGGAATTTCAAGGCTGGGAGGATGAGCCATGTGAATATGGGAATTAGGATCCATCCAGTGTTTTGTAGCCACAGCAATATTAATATCACACAAGTAACCTTAGGGATTGACCTTTAGAACCTTAGGCCAGTGGAAGTAATCATCTGAGAGAAATGGTACCTTTCCATGTGAATTTTACCAATATTGTGTAGGAAGGTAGTTAAGTTACCCCCACAGACTGAAGTGATGTAGTTGTTAGACACTTTCTGAAAACAAAGAGTATGGTAGGCAGATAATATCTTAAGCAAGGCACAAAAAAGTGTGGGAATAGTGAAAAGAATGGCATAAGACTGAAAAGGGTCTTCTGTTCCATCTGTCTTCTACTTGTGCCACCCCCCCCCCCCAAGAAAAATGCCTGTGGATGAAGCCAGAGTTTAACCAAGTCTGTTTATAGCACTGACTGACGGCTAAAGGCTTTTCTCTACCTGCCTCATGTGGATTTTGAGAGGATTGATAAAACTGAGTAAAATTCTGTAAGTTGTCCTGAATATTTTGGAGATAGGCTATGGTTTTAAAGAAATGTATTTTTTTGGTAGTGTTTTGAAGAAATCCTCACATCTGTCCAACTTTCAACAGAAAATTCAGTAAACTTTGCCACAGATGAAACTTGAGGGTTTTCTGCTTGTTATCTTTCTGCACAGCTTGTCCAAGCACAAAAAGCTCCCACTCCCTACACAAAATTATATACCCATGGAAACTGCCCTTTGAAAAGGAAAATTGCCATAGGCGGAGGTAGACGACTCACCTAGGCTCCACTGGGCTAGAAGTGCTAAGAAGCTACAGAAAGCATTGGAGGGGGTCTGGTAGAGGCTTAGGGCATTTTCAAAAATTAATTTGAGAGACTTTCCCTTTCTTCAAGAACCCCTCCAGTTGAACACCATTTTTTCAATGCATTCTGTTCTTGCCTGTGGTATTCACAGTAACAGGAGGTCAGCAGGTACAGTAGGGTGACCAGCTTTCAAAACAGTCTGATGATAGACTTTGGCTGGTAATAACCCTTTTGCTTGTATTCCAAGGTAGGTAAGCATCTGGCATTGAGGGGTTTAAATGTGCTCTCTGTGGGTGTTGGGATGGGTTATTTTCTCTTCATCTAGAGGGCCACTCATTGAAAACATTGGAAGTTTTCATTTTATTTTGGAAAGTTAGCTTTAGGCCACTTTTATGAGTGTAATATCAGATATAATGCATCAATTGTATGATCATGAAACTATCTCTAAGAAAGAACATTTGAACTTATTTACAACTTCCATGGATTTATTCTCAAATATTTCCCCAAACAAGACTTGCAGACCATGGCATAGGCCAGGTGTGGGGAACCTGTGGCCTCAAGGCCACACATGGCCCTCTAGGTCCTCAAGTGCAGCTCTTTGACAATCCAACTCCTTAGAATAAATCCCCTTAATAAAAGGATTTGTTGTATAAAACTTGGATGCAGTCAAAAGGCTATACCCTAGGACATAGAAGGCCACTTGTACCCTTGAGGCCCCAGGTTCCCCACCCTTGGGATAGGCCCATATTTTTTTCTTTCTTTCCTTGAATAGCAATCATACCATACATGTCAATTTATATAACTGTTGATCTCTGAGTGTGCATATGTGTGTGATGTATCCCTTGGACAGTCTGGTGAAGCCTATAGAATATTTCTCATAATAATGCCTTTGCATGCATAAGCCTAGTGTCAGGGAAGACCTGAGTTCAAAGCCAGCCTTAGAAACTTACTGTACAAGTCGTTTAACCTCTGTTTGTCTCAGTTTCCTCATCTGGAAAATGGGAATAGAGCATCTATGTGGCACAGTGGATAAAGTGCTGGGCCTGAAGTCAAGAGGACCTGAGTTCAAATCTGTCCTCAGACATGTACCGACTATATGACCTTTGGTAATCCTGTTTGCCTCAGTTTCTTCATCTGTAAAATGGACTGGAGAAAGAAATGGCAAATCACTCCAGTATCTTTGCCAAGAAAACCCCAACTGGGGTCATGAAAAGTTGGACATAACTGAAAGCTAAGCAACAATAAAATGAAATTAATAAAAATAACTGCTTCCCAGGATTATTGTGAAGATCAAATGAAATAATAATTGTAACACACAACACATTGTCTGGCACATTGTAAGCACCATATAGATGCTAGTTATTATTAATATTATTATATGCATAAAAGAAAGTAAAATACATGGGTCTAAAAGGAACCAATTATATTTAAATATGGTACTGTAACAGTAAAAAAAAACCAAAAGCAAGTTCATGGAACTCATATAAGAAGCTCCTCTTTGGGACTTTTCGTTAGATGTGTACCACATATTGAAAAATAGATGTTTCCCTCTGGAAATTTTTTTTTGTAAGTGGAATCATAATTTAGAGGCTTCCTATCATAGAGATATTTTTTTGGGTAGCACAGCATCTCTATTTAATTTATATTTTGTGTTCACCTAGATGTTCATTTATAGTAAAATCTTAATTAACTGAACTCAACCCAATTATTTGGAATCCTCAATTAGCCAGAGTGATTTTCTTTTTTTCCCTGCCTTCTACTTTTAGTACTCATTCAATGCATCTTTTATACCTCTGCTACTGTGTTGCCATAATTGCAGTGGATTGCCATCACCCTGGGGCACTGTAAGATCTTCATATTCAAAAGCATGACCGCTGACAATACCAATTCCTGTGTTAGACTTTCCACTATTAGCAGAATTTATACGCAAGGCTTTTTTGGTGATGTTGCCTCATCTATCATTAGGACTGCCTTTAAAATGAAATAGATAGCACTGTACATGTTCCTTTTGGGAAAACAGATGTGCACAAAGAAATGAATAAAATTATGAAAGAGTAAAAGTTTTCAAATGGGAAAAAATAGCATTTCTCTCACCAATGTGCCAGGAGTTCTGAGATTCTTTTTTTTTTAGTGCTAGATTCCATTGGGAGGTTAGATAATTTATGCATATTTTTAGTTCTTCTTTCCAAGTAGATTGTGGAGATGGATTTTAGGAATGTTATTCAAGAGAAGGATTATGTCATAATGGGTAGGGAGTTGACCTTAGAGACAAGAAGACAGGGTTCACATCCCATATCTGATATATTTTGGGTGTATGATCCAGAAGTCTCAGCAATCCAAGAGATTAAGGAGCTCAATGAAGAAGTTAAGCTAATTACTTAACTTTTCAGTATCCTAGGCTAATCAAAATTATAAGTTGTAAAAATGTGCCAAATTTTATTGGAAAAGGGTGGCTCCCAAATCAATGATATCCCAGGTCCTGTCCTTAATTTAGTTGTTATCCATCCAGTCATGGATTCTACTGTTGAGTATTCCCTGTGTATCTAGCATAAATGAGATGGGGAGAACCAGTCTTTACAACAGTAACAACAACAATAAATAGAAATTGTCACATGTTCATATATGTATATGTACATACATATATAGTCATTTTCATGTATAATAGCATATAATAGGAATATATGAGTAACTATATAAAGGATATGCAGCATGCTAAAGTAGATAGAAGGCTGGCCTTGGGTTCAAAGATACTTGTGTTCTTATCCTATCTCTGACATACACAGATACACCCTTCATTTGATCTTCACAACAATCTTGGGAAGAAGCTATTATTATTGAATCCATTTTACTTTTCCTTAGTTTTCAGTCATGTCCAATTCTTCATGACCCCATTTGGGTTCTTCTTGGCAAGGATACTGGAGTAATTTTCCACTTCCTTCTCCAGCTCATTTTAGAGATGAAGAAACTAGGGCAAACAGGCTTGCCCAAGGTCATAGAGCTATGGCATACTCAACTATAGAAAAGTCTCTTAAAGTTTTGGTGCTTCAGATAGTAAGACTATAAGTTAAAGATGAGTTGCTGTGCTGCCTCAGTGGAGGGAATTTCCACACTGGAAAATGCCTCACTATATCAGATCAATAACAAATTAGAATCAAAAACAAACAAATAAAAACACTCCATGGAAGCATATTGAATGAAGTGAAATTACCGTTAATTTAGGTATGATCTACTTGTACATTTATTAGATTGTATCTAGATATGAAATTTACAAACACCATTTCAGAAATATCATTATAAACAAGTTTATGACATTAAAGTTTGTGAAATCAGCTACTGCTTGTTTATTTGAAACCTTGTTGAGATCATGTTTTTTTTCTCAAGAGGTCAAAGTAATTATCATAGTTATCATAATAATTTTACACAATTAGATCATGACATCAGAAGGACTTTGTTCTTTAGTTGGTTTGGCAAAGAAACAAAGATTAGAGACCTGTAGAATGACCAAAGTTGTTTGAAATTAACATTTTTTCTTAAATGTTTTTAGTGCTGAGTCAAATATTATATCTTATACTAAATGCCCAACAATTGCCTGAATATGTCACTTGTATTACTTGCATTATGTTATAGAATACTAAATTAATATCATAAAAGGAATTAGATATAAAAATCTATTTTGTCTTAAAGAAAAATCAGGATAAAATCTATTTTACAAAAGAGTACAATGAACAATCACAAATTATGAGAAAAAAAGAAGTAATTGGTGGTTAATGGAAGGTTATTTAGGTGGATGATTGTGAGAGTATATGGAAGTTCATAAATCTATTGAAATATGTAAAATTTTCATACATCTAATATAACCCTACTTTCACCCAAGTCAGTGGTCATTTCATAGATGGAAAGTCTTGTACAGCTTATATGAAAGGAGACATTGATTGGTTGAGAGTGATGTCATGTACCTGCTTAAGGAATTTATTTCAGTTCATTGTAGAGACTTTGGAGACAGGTGTGGAAAGAGGAGCTCCAAGGAGTCAATTAGACAGTGAGCCTTTTCAATGGAAGATTGGATTCCTTCTATCCACAGATATGTTATGGAAGCCAACCCTATTATATCCTTTTACCGCCTGGGCTACCAACTTTAGAGATTAATGATAGAGCACTTCTTCTGGGTGAGATAGTATTCTAACTTCTTGTTTGAGCTGAGATCTTATCTCATTTGCAGCTGAAGAGCTCATTTATTTTTGTATATGCTTTAGTATTTTCTAATCTGTGGAACTCTGATTTCGGTTTATTGTTTTGTTTGGACAAAGAAGTGCACTCATTTTTCTCTATTTGTGATAGGCAACAAGTATCTGTCCAAAAAATGCATAGCAGCATTTTGCATAATCATGAAAAGCCTGAAATGAATCCGGGTGTCAATCATTGGTGAATGACCAAGTTAATTGTGGTACATGAATGTAATATTACCATGACATAAGACATGATATGTGTGATAGAAGTAAATATTTGGAAGACTTTTATTACTTATATATTTTTTCTACTGATCTGTGAGTTCACTTTTATGAAAAAGCTCCCAAGGAAGGATTTTCTCTACCAACTTCCTCTCTTCTTCTGCAATTTATAGTTTTAGAGAGTTGACTGAATCACTAAGAGGTTCAGTGACATGCCCAGGGTAATACAATCTGTATGTGTCAGAGGCAGTGAGTAAACTCAGGTCTTCCTGACTCTGAAACCATCTTGCTATTAACTCTATTGTGCTGCTGTAATCAGAAAACTTTAATGAAGGAGTTCAGAGTGAAGAAAACTGAATCATATAAAATTTTTGCTGAGTATAACTCCTAACTGTTTGTGTAACATGTTAGCTGCTCTCATATAACATGAATGACTAGAAGAATCCTTTGGGAAATTTCTCACTTTTTTAGTTCTTTGCCACAGCCCAGATAATATGACAGTTTATGACAGTACCTAGAGTGCTATCCCCAACTCTTTTCATAAATTCACCAAAGAAAAGGAAAAAAAGTCTAAATATTCATTCAAATACCTGAAGACAGATGTCATCCCTTTGTTTCCCCCATTCATTGCAAATCTTTTCTCCAGACTAAAAATGAACACTTTTTCTGATTATACAATGCCTTGACCCTAAGGCTCTTTACTATGCTGGTTCCTGTTTTCTAGAAAATATATCCTTTTTCGATGTCCTTCAGAAGGCAACACAATATTCTGTCATAAAAACAAAATGAAACAGGATAATCTTTTCCCTAGCATTAAACATTGGGCTTCTTTTCTTGTGTCCTAAGATCATATAAATACAGCCAGGTGGTATAGTGGATACAGTGCAGGGCCTAGAGTCAGGAAGTCCTGAGTTCAAATGTAGCTTCAGACATTTCCTAGCTGTGTGACCCTGGGCAAAGCACTTAACCTTGTTTTCCTCAGTTTCCTTATCTGTAAAATGAGCTGGAGAAGAAAACAGCAAATTACTCTGGTATCTATGCCAAAAACCCCTAAATGGTGTCAGGAAGTGTTGGACATGACTGATCCAACTGAACAGCAAAGATCAGAGAGTTTTTGTCTAATATTGCTTTAATTTTTTAAGTCAAGATATTTGACCCAGTGTTTTTATTTGTAATTAGCGTCTACAAGAGTAGTAGCCTTGGGAGGACGAACAGTCAGAACCTAGACTGAGCGTTTAAACTTTGTTGCAATGGCTGTATCAGGGTTACGTTCAACCTCTGGCTCAATTCATGCCTTTTTGGATACACTACTTTTCTCTTCCCTTCATATCGCTTCATCCATAATCTGTTTTCAAATGATCACGATTTAGGCAGTTTAATTAGGTTAATAAATGAACAATGAAAGGGGGAGCATTAGTCATATGTTAAAGACACAGGCCCTTCTATTCACTCACTGGGCCCAACTCCTTCTAGGACCAAACATCTTTTAGATTAGATTCTCTCTCCTCCTGTTCAATTTTCCAGCCATAACATAAGTGTGGAAGAGAGAGTTAATCAGGAATTCATTGTTTTACAGTAGGCATCCTGTCATGAAATGGGGATTTGAAATGGGAAAGTTGATGTGGGGGAGGGGTATCCACATTGGTTTTCAAATATTTGAATGACTATTATGTAAAAGAAAGATTAGACTTATTCTACTTGGCCTCAAGTGAAAACTAGAAGCAAAGAGTGGAAGTTGGCAGAGGCACATTGAGGATTTTATAAATAGATACTTCCTAACAAGTAGGATAACAAGGGGAAGTGGATTGTCTTCGGAGATAGTGGGTACCCCCTTTTGGTGACCTTTAAGAAACAGAGAACTGATCAAAGAAGAGATTCTCATTCTAGCTCAGGGTGAACTAACTAGTCCTTTCTAATTTAGAGATTCTAACTGCAAAAGATATATATATATATATATTTGGAGGGGAAAGGTAGGGCAATTGGGGTTAAGTGACTTGCCTAAGGTCACACAGCTATTTTTTTTTTTTTTGTGTTAAGTGTCTGAGGCCGGATTTGAACTCAGGTCCTTTTGACTTCAGGACTGGTGTCTATTCACTGCACCACTTTGCCATCCTCCAAAAGATTTATATTTTAAACTTGATAACTATCAACCCCCCCCCAAGTCAAGCCCATAATAAATTTGAAAAATAATCAATAAAACCATAAAATATATTCATTATGGTTTATTTAAAAACAAAAGTGTATATTATCTTTAACAGACTCTCTACTCCCTCTAGTTTTTATGTCTTCTCTCCCCCCATATTCCTGTGAAATTCCTTCTTTTTCTAGATCTATAATCTTATGATCCTATGAAGTTATCATACATTTATTCATTCATTTGTTCTTTTTTGTCAGTATACATGCTTTATTAAGCACTTATTAAGTGCTATGCATTTTGCTAATTGATGGGAATATAAGAAAAAAAAAGCAAAAACAACCCCTTCTTCCTCCAAAGCAGCTTATATTCAAATGGGGGAGACCACATAAAGCAATTAGAACATAGAAGATAAATGCAGAGTAGATGCAAGGTAACTTTAGAGGTCAAAGAATATATAATCTAAAGAAAATTGCTGTTTTTAAAGTGAAAAAATATGGGTATGGCCTTTTTAATGTTTCCTGAATTATAGAAATTAATAATTATTGGTAATAATAGTTAATTATAGAAATTTTACCAAGGCTACTGCATAAATAAATGAATGAATCAATGAATCAATAATCATATTTAGAAAAAGTGGCTATGATTTTAGTGCATTAAAGTAAATGCCATTAAGGTACAGAGAAAAGGAAGGGTGCTGGACTAGGAGTCATAAGACTAAGATTTAAGTCCTCTATAATTAGTTTGAAAAATTATTTATTTTATTTTTAATTTATGAAATAAAATAAACATCTCCATAACACAGAATAATAGAAAAATAGTTGTATGAACAAGAGCAATGAAATTAACCTCTTCGGGATCTTAGATTCATCATATGGAAAAAGGTGATATTTCTAAAGTGTTATACAGTGTTATGATAACACATGACATAAACACTTAAAGGCAATTTAAAAATCAGATGATAGTTAGGACATACCACCATTATCCTGGAACCACCACACAAAACTATGTATGGGCAATGGAATCACCAGTCCATGCCACTATACCCAATAATAGCAAAGGGCCCTCTATAATATGTTTCTGACCAATTGTCCGACCCCTTTACCATCTCTGGACTGATAGCTTTGGAAGTTGCTGCAGCTTCTCTTGCATGTGTGGGCTCTGGATAGTCTTCCATCTGGTGTCACAAACTTCTCTTGCTGACTTACTAAGTTTTCTCAGCACAGAAAAAATGTTTCATCCTGACCTTTTGTTTACTCTGCCACTATAAAATTTTGTTTGAAGTATTTATTTTAAAATTGTTTAGAGAGGAATGTTGAGAGAATTCAGCAGGGTTTTCTCTAGTTCTCCATCTTAGCTCTGCCACTTCTCATTCATTCATTCAAAACAGATTTCCCAAGTTTATACTATGTGCTTATCCCTCTATCAGGTACTTCGAATATACAGAGAAAAAATAAAATAATACTTGCCTTCAAGAATTTACATTTCACTGGGGTAGTGAGTGATGGAAAGGAAATGTGTACTGGAATAAATAAAATTTTTAAAAATGTACAAAATAAGTACATATCATGTTCTCACAACTAAGGGGTGTAGCACAGCAACCAGGAAAGGTCTTATGTCAGAATCTAGGGATTTGAATGTGTGAAAGTGAAGTAGTATGTACAATGCATGGGGAAGAATAATCTGGGAAAAGAATAGGGAGATGTATTGTCATCTACAGAGAATTTAATTTAGGTCACTGTCTAGAATGTAGAGCATTTGAGGGGAAGTAATGTGAAATCAGTGTGGAAGGAAAGATTTTAGACAGAATGTGAATGAGTGTAAATGTCAGACAAAGGTGTTTCTATTTTAACTTAGTTGCCATTTAGAAAGAAAACAAAACTACGTATCCTCGGGAGGAAGAAAAATGTGGTCAGTCCTGTGCTTGAGAAAAACCAATTTGACAGCTAAATAGAAAATAGATTAGACAAGGAATAGGCTAGATTCAAGGAGAATAATTTGGAGGCTATTGCATTAGTTCAGGGAAAGATGATGTTCTGATAGGATGGGTTAGGGAGTGAAGAGACCATTATTTCATAAAAATAAGGAATGAAACTTCCAATAGGAATAGAGAGAATGAGAGAAACTAGGTATTCTTGATGATAGCTAGATAGTTAAGTTATACATCACTTCTTTCCATCTCTCCTTCTCTAAGAGATTTACTTCCAGGAGGCAGATGAAGCTAGATCAATATATCAGAGTCCTGGAAAAGGCTATGATAATTCTGTTATGTGGGTATGTATATACCATATCTATATTTCGCAACTTTTGTTATGAGGCCTCTCAAAAAACATCTTTATGTTGATTTTTTAAAATGCATATCTATATATCTCCTCCTGGATCACTGTCTTTTTGAGACAATTAAGTTATGAGCCTTACCATACAGGTTTACTCAAGATGAACAGGTCATAATGGAAAGTCCTGACAAAACATGATTCACTGGAGAAAGAAATGTCAAATCACTCTAGTATCTTTGCCAAGAAAACTTGCCGGACCTGATTTTATCATTAAAATAATAAAAGATGTAACATTGGAAGATGAGATCATCAAGTCCCAAGGTGTCTAACAGACTACTGGGGAAGAGCAGAGGAAAATTACAATTAGCTCCAGTACTAAAGAAACAGCTGGAACTGAAAACAGAATTTCAAAGAATAGCAAGGAGAGATTAAAAAAAGTTCTTAAATGAGCAATGCAAAGAGCTAAAAGTAAACAACAACATGAGAAAGATAACAGATCTTTTCAAGATAATAAGAATTATCAAGGGAAGACTGTGCAAAAATGGACATGATAAAAAACAAAAATGGTAGACACTTAACAGAAGCAGATGAGATTAAGAAGAGGTGGCAAGAATATATAGAAGAACTCTCCAAGAAAAATCCTAATGTCATTCATAACTATGATGGTGTAGATACTGATCTAGAGCCACACATTCGGGTGAATGAAGTAAAGGGGGCCTTAGGAAACATTGCTAACACTAAGGTTAGTGGAGGTGATAGAATTCCAGCTGAGCTATCTGAAGCTCTAAAGATGATGCTGTTGAAGTGCTGCACTCAATATGCCAGCAAACTTGAAAAACTCAGCAGTGGCCACTGGATTGGAAAAAAAAAAAAAGATCAGTTTACATCCCAGATAAGATTGGTTTTTGAAGAGGGAGAGGAACTAGAGACCAAATTGCCAATATTCACTGGATTATGGCGAAAGCAAGGGAATTCCAGAAAAAAAAAAAAAAACGTTTACTTCTTCATTGACTACACTAAAGCCTTAGAAAGTAGAGTTAATAAGAAAATGCTGCAAGTCCTCAAAGAAATGGTAGTACCAAATCATCTTACTTGTCCCATGAGGATCCTGTATGCTGCTCAAGAAGCAACAGTTAGAACCAAACATGGAACAACTGATTGCTTTAAGATTGGAAAAGGAGTAAAACAAGACTGCATAGTCACCTTATTTATTTTACATATGCAGAGTACACCATGTGAAATCTCAGGCTAGATGAATCAAAGGTCAGAATGGAGACTGTCAAGAGAAATATGAACAGTCTCAGATATGCACAGGATATGACTGGACAGAAAGTGAAAAGCAATTAAGAAGGGTTTTTTTTATTGTTTTGCTTTTTTTGGGAAGGCTTTTGTGTTAAGTGTCTGAGGCTGGATTTGAACTCAGGTCCTCCTGACTCTAGGGCTGGTGCTCTATTCACTGCACCACCTAGCCACCCCCAAGGAGTCTCTTGATGAGGGTGAAAGAGGAGAGTGTGAAAGCTGGCTTGACATTTAACATAAAAACAAAACAGCTACGATCTTGGCAACTGTTCCCATCACTTCCTGACAAAGGGAAGGAGAAGAAATGGAAACTATCAGATTTTATATTCTTAGCCTCAAACATCACTGTAGACAGTGACTATAACCATGAAATTAAGAAAGACTTGCTCCTTGAAAGAAAAGCTATGGAAAATCTGACAGCATCTTAAAAAAAAAAACCAGAGATATCAACTTGTTGACAAAGATATGTAAAGTCAAAATTATGATTTTTTCCAATACTAATGTATCATTTTGAGAGCTGGACTATGAAGAATAATAAATACTACAGAACTGATGTAGCATTATTATATTGTAGGACTTGAGAAGACTTTTGATAATCTCTTGGACAGAAAGATAATCTAATACTTAAAAAAATAATTCACACTATTTACTGGGAGGTCAATAATGAAGTTGAAGCTCAAATACTTTGGTCACATAATGAGAAGATAGGACTCATTGCAAAAGACCCCGATATTGGGAAAGATTGAAAGCAAAAGCAAAAGTTGATAGTAAAGGATGAGGTGGATAGATAGTGGAGAATAGAAAGGTCCTGTGTGTTATGGTCCATGGGGTTACAAAGAGTGAGATGTGACTAAATGAGTGAACAAACAACAGGGTATGCACACATACATAAAACATTCACAATACAGTTATAATATCTTTATGAAATATCTGCAAAATACACAATATGCAAGTAGAAATGCATATGTATGCATATGTGCATATCTCTATCTTCCTTTTCAAAAATGTTCTTTAATAAGTAGAGGAAAATAGAGGATAAAGACATAAAAACTAGAGAGATTGGATAGTTTGGTTTTTTTTTAATTAAATTATTGATTTTTAGTTTTCAACAATCACTTCCATAAGTTTTAAATTTTCTTCCCTTTCTTATACCCCCTTCTCTGTTCAGTCGCTTGCAATTTGATATTGGCTCTACAATACATTCCTATTAAACATGTTTTCACATGAGTAATATTGCATAGAACTGCAACGAATGGGAAAAACCATGAGAACAAAAGAAAAAAAAACAAAATAAAACAAACAAAAAAAAGAAAATAGTCTGCTTTGTTCTGCATTACAACTCCATAGTTCTTTTGCTTGGATGTACCTGACATTTTCCATCATGTCTTCTTTAGAATTGTTTTAGGTCCTTGCATTGCTGAGAAGGGCAGAGCCTATCAATATCAGTCTTTGCACACTGTGGCTGTTACTAGGTACAGTGTTCTCCTGGTTCTGCTCCTCTCACTCGGCATCAGTTCATATAAATCTTTCCGGATTTCCCTGAAGTCCACCTGCTCATCATTTCTCATAACACAATAGAATCCCATTACATTCATATACTAGAGTTGGTTTGTTTTTAATGAGCAGTTAACAGCACTGAAATTCTGTTCAATAAATGCTAGCCCCTGGAGTTCCATTATTTCTCCTACTATAGTAATTGCTATATAAATAGATTTATCTTTGTATGTCAATCCATGAATAACGAATATACTTGTATTTCTAGGTTCTATTAGAGCTTGAGATACTTTGTAGTTGTGAAATGTAAGTACTGACCAAATTCTATCTTTTTTTGTGGGGGTGGAGTGGTGTAATTGAATGAGTGCTGAACTTGTAATACTGAGACAGGACTTCAAATATTGGCACTGCCTCTCTTCCTCTGTGTGACTTCAAGAAAATTTCTCAATCTCTCTGGTCCTTAATTTTCTCATGTGTAAAATGAGGGGCTTGAATTGTAACATCTCAAAGGTCCTTTCCAGATCAATATAATTGTAGTAAAATAAAAACAATTCTAGCTCTAGAAAAAAAAATCATGTCCCAAAAACCTTAGTGCCATTTTTGCATTTTAATAACTTAGCATATTGTTAAGTATAAATAGCTTGATACTAGCTAATTCAGCATCTCCAAAGCATCTTGGTTCAAGTTTTAAGCTATTAAAGCTTAAAATAACTCACAGTAGTTTAGGACTATTAAGGCTTAAAAAGGAGAATAAGACTTTTGGGACACCCTGAGTGCCTTTCAAGTTTCACAATCCCCTCACCCCCATATATTTTTTCATTATAACACTCTGTGAGATAGGAACTATTAACCTCCTTATTTTACAGATGGGGAAATTGGAACTCAGAGAGACTGATTTAGTCATATAATTAGTAAGTATCTGAGTCAAGGTTTGAACATTGATTTTCCTACTGTCAAGACCAGTCACTCTCCATTAGGCCATGTTGCTTCTTTAGATTTGTAATCCCACATATCAGCTATATATGGTCCTCTAGTGCCAGAAAACTTATGTCAATGGGTTGCTGAGACTTGGACTCGATTTTGAGGCAAAGCTTACAGCATCATTCCTGGATGCAAAGTAGGCATAGGCTGTAAAAATTCCATTCCATTCTTGGTAGTTATCTTCTCTGGCATGAGTGGTATTAGTATGTTTGCCTTCCCACTAATTGTGGCTGGATTTTACCACCCCTATTCCTTTCCTTCTCAGGAGTACTTTTTTTCCTCCCTTCAATACTATGCCTAAGTAGTTTTGTGTGAAGCTTTTCCTGATGCTCCCCACCTGTAATGTTAATGGCATCTGAAGATATTCCAGGCCCCTTTGTATTGGCAGGTAAGCAGGTACTTAGAGCCTTGTTTCAAGTTAACACCTTGTTTGGAGGAAGTTACTGATGTAACAGGAAGGGGCAGAACTGGGATGAGCTATTACCATAAAAGGAAGAGCACAAGCTGGACAGACAGAATTTCCTGGGGGAAGCATTGTAGAGTCAGGGCAGCTGCTGCTGGAGAGAGAGAGAAAAAATTTCTCTCAGTGAGCATCTTGAGGCTGGAGCTGCTGCTGAGATCTTTCCTCTGGGAATTTCTGCTTAGAACTTCCAAGAACCAGACAGAGGAGCTACCATGAGTGAGAGAGGAGGATCCCTGCTTGAGGGAGCCTGTTCTGTTGTGAAGGGGGAATGTGGGTGCTCATTTCATTGACCACGTGCACCAACTTTGTGGTTACAGTAATGACTTTGGCTTTCTGGTTCTGTGTTATAGGAATATACATTTTTAAGATCTTCCCTGCCCCTAGGCCCTTTGATAGCCTTAAATGCACCTGGAGCCTGTGGTGGGAGGCTTGCTTCTCAGGAGATGCTTTTTGATTGGGAAGGGGATCAAAAGGATTGTTACATTCTCTGAGCTAGGAGAAGGCTATATAAATCCTGATGTTAGGCTTTGTTTGAGCTCACTTTGAGAAGTGTTGTGTGATCTGACCAGACGAGACTCTGGGCAGCTGTTGAGAGCCCCCCGGCTTTGAAAACCCAGATGTTGATGCTTCCCTCTTTGGTAACTGTGACTAGGTATGGATATATGTAATGGTCAGACAATTGGAGGGCTGTCTGCTTAAAATGTTTCTGTTTTCTTGTAACTTCTGTCTGTATACTCTGAAGTTCAGGGTGCTGACTTTTTCCCCTGAACTAGTTAAATGATACGTTTGATTGATTAAAGCAAGATTGTTAACCCATTTTGAGTTGCTTTCCTTTAGAAAAACAGATCTAAGAACCTGTGTTGGCAGCCACGCTGGGGATGCTGGGGTGCTTCCTGCTACATTCTTGGACTTGATTTTCTGGTATTTGAATAAAGGCTTTCGTTTGATCCTCCATGTAGAGAGCTTGTTACATTTTGTGATTCACAACTATAGCAACATAACCACCACAGGTATTGTGAATGTTGCATTATTGTTCTGCCACCCTAGCTTCTAGTGGTCTCTCCACCAAATTGTTTTTAAAATGACTTATTTCATATAAACTTATTTATGTACATATGTAATGGGAAGGCAAATTTGGAAGATCTTCCCTGCCCCTGGGTTAAAGTGCACCTGAAGCCTGGGGTGGGAGGCTTGTTTTTCAGTAGATACTTTTTGATTGGCCAGTGGGTCCAAAAGGTTGTTACATTCTCTGAGCCAGGGGAAGGCTATATAAGCCCTGATGTGTAGCTTTGTTTTGGGGGCTCACTTTGAGAAGT
>NW_027185720.1:3116516-3241708 GCF_028583685.1 Petaurus breviceps papuanus
TGACTGATTAAAGTAAGCTTGTTAACCCATTTTGAGTTGCTTTCCTTTAACAAAGCAGATCCAAGAACCTGTGTGAGCAGCCACTCTGAGGATGCTTGGGGTGCTTGCTGCTACAACATATCATCTCCCCTGATTGAAAGCCCCTTGAAGGCTTAGATAGTTTCATTTTTTGTCTTTGTTCCCAAACTTCTAGCATGATTTCAAACATAGTATACATAGTTTTTGACTGATGGATTGTTATCTAACAGTGTATGATACTGACTGAAGATAACCTTTAGATTTCATTACCTTGGTCATGGATGCTATACCTTGAGAATAGTGGCATGCCTTGTGTCGGGTTGTGTATTTGGGTATTTGGGCAATATAGTAAGGCATTCCTAGACTTTCAAAACATACACATATAGTGAAAGAAACTAGAACTACAGGGGGAACGGATGAGATACATGTCTTCATTACCTTTTCTTCTAATGGAGTTGTCTCAAAGCTTTTTCAGCAAAATCTTAAAAAAAAGAGCAGATTACATCCCAATACACTTATTCAATTGCAAAAGTAGTCATTTTATTTACTAATGCAGTTGTATACAATGTGTTAAAAATGAAAGAATACTAGAAAGATATTTACTTGTGCTTTGTTGTTAGAGGTAGCTAACAGATAAAGGGCTGAGTCTGGAGTCAGGGAGATTTGCATTCAAATCTGACTTCAGATACTTTATTGCTGTGTGACACTGGGCAAGTCACTTAACCTCTCTCTGACTCAGTTTTTTCCATCACAAAATGAGACTAATAGCTCCAACTTCCTAGATTTTTATAAAGATCAAATGAAATGATGTTTCTACAGCATTTAGCATAATGTTTGGCACATAGTAGGCACTTAATAAATCCTCACTCACTCCTTCCCTTCTTTCCTCCCTTCCTTCCTTCCTCCCTCCCTCCCTCTTTCCCTTCCTACCTTACTTCTCAGAAAGGGAAATTCCTTGAGACTTCTTCATTGAACATTTGAGATTCCAGCCAGTCAATAAACAACTACTGAGTGACTACTTTGTATAGGCATTGTGCTTAATACTGGGAATTGTGAAAGACAGGCCTTTTCCTTTTGTAGGAGCTCCTAATCTAATGAAGGAAAGAGAATGCAAACAGATAAGTATAAAGAAGTTCTATACAGGAGAACATGGAGATAATCACTAGAGGGAAGGTGCAATACTCAAGAGAAATTGAGAAAGGCTTCTTGCAGAAGGTGATATTTCAAATGGTATTTAAAGAAAATCAAAGAAGTGAGAAAGCAGAGATGATTAAAGAGAGCATTCCAGGCATGAGAGAACAACCAGCAAAATTGTCCAGAGTTGGGAGATAGAGTGTCTTATTCCTGAAGCAGCAAGGAGGCCAATGCCACTATATGCAAGAGTGGGATGGTGACGTAAGGTATGAGAAGATAGCAATGACAAAGAAATGGGGCAGAGAATATTGTATCTGATCCTGGAGATGACAGGGAACCATGAGTTTTTTGAATAGGGATGTAACATGATCTTGTTGAGTCACTTTTCAGTCATTTCTGATTCTTCAGAACTTATTTGGGGTTTTCTTGGCAGAGATACTGGTTTGTCATTTCCTTCTCCAACTCATTTTACAGATGAGGAAACTGAGGCAAAAGAATTAAGTGACTTGTCCAGGGTCATTAGTGTCTGAGGCAAGATGTGAAACTCAGGAAGATGAGTCTTCCTGATTCTAGACTCAGAACTCTAGCCACTGTACCACCTGTGCTTTAGGAAATTAGTTTGATAGCTGAGTAGAGAATGAACTAGAATGGGGGAGAGACTTGAGGCAAGCAGAGCATCCAGAAAGTTATTATATATTGTTCTGACATGAAATGACAAGGGCCAGCACCAATAGAATGCATAATTTCATCTGAACATCTTAATGATTTCTCTACTCAACTTTTATCACTTTATCTACTTTACCTGTTTGACCTCTGGTCCTATGAATCCTAGAGAAATGGAACCCAATGGAAGTGAATGAGATCTTGTATTGGGGGTAGCTTCTACACTTGATGACATCGCTGCTTCCCATTTCCTTTTAACTGCCTATGGTTTTCTGTATAATCAAGTGTTGTTTTTCTTCATTGTACTAATCATTGAAGTGTTTATTGCATTCCCATTGATAACAAAAAACCAGCGAACTCTTTCATCCCCCTTTCATACATTTCCAGTGCTTGGCCTCTTTTGCATTTAAGTCCCCTCCAGTTCCAAATGGAGCCTTCCAGTTCTGAACTCATTTGATTCTGTCTTTCCTTCCTAGTCACCAATACTGTTTGGTTTCTCCTGACAACTCTCTTTGACTGCTTGCTTTTTATTCTTCTGTGATTTATTTTTCAATTGTGTTAACTGGGAATGCAGTGCTTGGGGGAGCTTAGAGTTGTTGCAATAGCAAGTTGTCATATAAGACATTTATGATTCACTTTGGTGTACTTAATATAACTCACTTGCTTTAGGATCAATTCCCCCCTTGGCACATTTTTGGTTAATTTTTTCCTCCATTATCTTCATGGAGTTGGGTACTTTTTAGCATTCCTTATTTGGTTACAGTTGAAAATTTGACAGGAAGACCTTAACCCTGTAAAGGAATGATCTAATGCCCTCAAGCAAACATGTAGTATAAGAGAAGGGTTATCCATTTTTTAAAGGTACAGAAACCCTTAAAATTCAGTCCTCCTGAGGCTCTCTGTTCACCCTTTCCTCTCACTCTTCAAATATTTGGCAATTTATACTAGTTAAGGTTGAAAATTTCATCTTCTAATAGGAGAGGTAAGTAAGACCTGGTTTGAATTCAACTTCTGATATTTAACTGGGTGACTATGGCCAAGTTTTTGAGCCTTCATTTCCCCATCTGTAAAATGGAGATTTTAAATAAGGTCTATGATACCTCCCTCATGGAGTTTTCAAGAGATTCAATTGAACCAATGTATGTTTGATCTGAAACATTTTACACAACTCACAGTGAGATATAAATATAAGCTTTCAATTCTTGTCTCAGAGCTTTGCCAAACTGAACTTTCAACCCAACTTCAGGTTATATTTTCATCCCTATTAAATTTGATCTAATTAGATTTGAATTGTTGATCTAGCCTGCCAAGGTCTTTTTTTGGTCCTAACTATGTTTTCCAATGTATTCTCTATCTCTCACATATGTAAATTTAATAATAATCATACCATCTATGTTTTTATTCAAGGCAGCAATAAAAGTATTAAACAATATATAACCTCCCTCTAGGTTGATGTTGACCCATCACAGACTACTACTTGTCTCTAGCCATTCAACAAGCTACCAATCCATCTAACTGTACCATTATTGAGCCCATATATTTTCACCTTGCTTATATAAAATAATACGTGAAATTTAATTGTCCTTTGTTGAAATCTGGTAAATAATATCTATAAAGAGAAATATTGAATCCACAATGTCCTGTTCTTGATGAAGGCCATAGCTATTATCATTCTTTTCCTAAATTTTCAGAAATTATAATTTTATTAATATCGCTATTATTTTTCTAGGAAATGAAGCCACATTCTCAATTTACTCTCCTTTAAAAATCAGAATAACATTTGAAATCATCTATTCAATTCTAAAGCTCATCTCCCATTCCTCAAGATCATTCAAAGATAATTGAGAGTGTCATCAATCACATCTCCTAGTGCTTTCACGACTCTGGAATATATTTCAACCAAGCCTGGTGACGTTAACTCATGTATAATGACTTTTACCTTTTCTTCAATTGTGTTGCATTTTAACCATGTCCTTTCTCTTCTCAGTTGGAATATCTTTTTTTCTTTGCAAGTGAGATAGAAAGAAGGTGGGATTTGAATAGCTTTACCTCCCTGTCTTTCAGTAATTATTGTTGACCCTTCTGCTCTTGGGTAGTTTCAGACTGGTTAGAGGATAACTAGTTTGACTAACGTGGAAGCATCCTTGGAACATGTCTAGATTGCCTAACATGGAATCCTCTTTCTCCTCGACCATGTGAATGACAGTGGTCTCCTTTAGTTGACAGCCTATGTCTTTAAAACTGGAAAGACTAAGTAAGCTGTTCACTACCTTTTCCAATGCACTCTTTTATGTTACTCTCCTTTGAGGTACTCTTTGCTGCCCAGAGGGTGAAGATCTCAGTTTGCCCACAGCAAGAATGACATGAATTGAACTGGTGAGAGGAGAAGAACTTTCTACTGTATTTTAACCTTGATTCTGAAAAGTGGGCCTGAGATTGTTTGTTTTTTTCTGTGCTGTTTGCACTCCTTTTCAGATGCAAGTGCGATGGTCATGGGGCCTGGGAATTTGAGCCAAAGACAACAGACTTTGGAGCCCATATAGCAGGCATGATGGTGCAGCCAACCAGCTTGGCATGGAGACCTCTGACAAGTCAAGGTAGCCAAGACTTGAGTTTGAGAGAGAAGTTTGAACTTGGATCTGGGATTTTGCTCTATAGAAACTGAATTAAATAATAAACCTAATCCCTTTCTCTTTTCCAGAGATTGAGGTGGTGTTGGAGTGTGGGGGAGAAACATTATGCCTTCCATATGTTGGGGGAGTATGTCTGTGTATTGGTGGCTATAATTTTTTGAAGTAAATATTTCTGTGTAAAAGTCATTTTGTTTTTTTAGTAGCTAAGTGAATCTGTGATGTGCAAGACCCACACCCTGCAATTGAGGGAACACCATCAGTGGAAGGCTGGAGCCATTTTTCAGTACTCCCTACCTCCTTAAGGATTTAGGACAAGCCAGTTGGAAGATTCACTTGGCCATCAATCATAAAGTTAAATCCACTAGGAATCCACATATGTTCTTATACACGTTCCCTTTCTTCCTCATTAGAACTATTTTTGTAATTATAAGTTTATTTTTGAGACTTTTTTGCTCCATTTGGACTCATGTCCTTGATAGAATTTTGTCATGTATTTTTTTCCCTTTTCCTGAAATTTTGAAATAGTTCTTCAAAATCTAGTGGGTTTTTTTCAAATCAGAAAATGTCTGGTTTTCCTTTTTTTCAATTAATTCTAAAGTAAAAGGCTCACCTTTTCCTAAGATTCCAATCTTTTCCACTTTAGTGTACCTTTCCTCCTTACTGATTGAATAAATTCCAGAATAGTGATTTTCTTCATCACTTCCACTAGCTTTTTAAGAATGAAATTATATTTAGGACCAGTCAAGATTTATTAGATCTTCCACATTTGTCCAACAAAGCTCTAATATCTGTCTAGATATTTAAGTATGGTTATTACTATCACTCATATCATGGCTCTATGACAAGTTTGTGACTTGTTTCTTGAGCCCTTTTCCCCAAGTTGCCTCTGTTAAACAACTGCTATATTATTTTTTTAATTGATCTCACCTAAATACACTCTGCCATATTTTCCTACCCATTTGCCTGAATTTCCATATACAAATCTGTGAAGTCTCTCTGCTGCTTTAACATTCCTCTTTAAGCACTTGATAAATATAAGAGATAAATAAATAATAAAAAAAACTGAACAGAATACTAGGAAGAAAAGCCAGTTGATACACTCATGGCATTTATTAGATTAAAACGCATGCCTCTTTTTGAATATCGAATGATACTTCTATAAAAAATAAATGATTTTCCAGAGCTTGCATAATTCATGATGAATAAATGTATGGAGGCCAAAATAAAATATATAGACTCAAATTGAGTCTAAGTAACAATAGCCTATATAAAAGTGGGACATATAATAAATTATAAAAATGAGAATTGTATTAGCATGTTACATACTCTATTGAGACATATGAAACACATTTAAAGAAGTCCTTAGAGTTCTTAAACATAAAACCAAGAGAAAAAAAGGATTAATAAAGTGAGAAAAGTTGAAATTAAAAAGTAAAATACTGAAAACTGAAGAGAAAAATACCTTTGAATTGATAAATGTGCTATTTTGGAAAAGATTCATTTAAAAAAATTTTTTTAAGTAAGGAGAACAAATTGCCAAAGAAAAATGAATATGGTGAATTCATAATGGAAAAAGAAAAAAAATAAAGGAAATTATAAGAGCATTAAACCTAAATATATGTCAACAAAGTTGAGAATATAAAGAAAATGGATGAATATCTATAGAAATTAGAAAATATTCAAATTAAGATACTAGGAAATAAGATTGTAGATAAAACAACCTCACAAACTGAGATAAATCTAGTCTTAATTTAACTTCTTAAATAGATGGATTTATAAGTAAATTCATTCACATATTCAAAAAGAAATGAATATTTCTTTATGCATATTTTCCAACATAAAACCAAAAGGAACTCTCCAAATTGTTTTATGAAGCAAATTCAAATACAAATACAAGGGAGGGATAAAGTAGAGAAAAATTATAAGCCAATGAATGAATATTAATGTAAACATTTTTGAGCACAAATTTATAAAAAAAGAAGGCAGTAATAAACTTTAAAAACTCTTACATGAGGGTTAATTATATTTATATGTAGGTTGCAATGATGGCTTAGCATGAAGAAAATAATGAAAACATTTGAGCATTATTCACAACTTGTTGTTTAGTTGTTCAGTCATGCCCAACTCTTTGTGACCCCTGAATCATAGCACACTACACTCTCCTATGCTTCATGATATCTTGAAGTCTGTCAAAGTTTATTTTCATTGTTTCCATGACACTATCTATGCATCGTTATTCTCTGTCATCTCCTTTTCCTTTTGTCTTCAATCATTACAACATTATTTTTTCCCCAATGAATCTCATCTTCTCATCATGTGGCCAAAGTATTTAAGCTTCAGTTTTAGAATTTGACCTTCCAGTGTGTAGCCTGAATTAATTTAAGTATTGACTGATTTGACCTGCTTACTATCCAAGGGAATCCCAAAAGTCTTCTCCAGCATTACAATTTGAAAGCATTGATTCTACAATGTTGAGGTGTCCTTATAGTTCTATTCTCACAGTCACATATTGCTACTGGGGGAAAAAAACCATAGCTTTGACTATATGGACCTTTGTCAGCAAGCTGATGTTTTAGTATGCTGCCCAGATTTGCCATAGCTTTCCTTCCAAGTAGTAAATGTCTTTTAATTTCATGGCTATAGACATCCCTGTCTATAGTGATCTTTGAGCCTAAAATATAAAATCTGATAGTTCCATTTCTTCTCCCTCTCTTTGCCAGGAAGAGATGGGATCAGTTGCCAAGATCATAGAGGTTTTTTTATGGTCAGCTTCTAACCAGCTTTTACACTCTCCTCTTTTATCCCCATCAAGAGGCTTCTTAATTGCTTTTCACTTTCTGTCATGAGTGGAAGCATTTGCATATTAAAAATTGTTGATATTTTTCTTGGCAACCTCAATCCTGACTTTTGATTAGTCTGGCTTGATATTTTACATGATGTACTCTGCATATAAGTTAAATAAATAAGGTAACAATAGATAGCCTTTTTGTATTCTTTTTCAAATATTAAACCAATCAGTTGTTCCATGTTTGGTTCTAACAACTGCATCTTGGCCAGCCTACACATTTCTCATGGGACAAATAAGGTGACCTGGTTCAAACATCTCTTTGAGGACTTGCTGAATTTTTTTGTGATTCATGCAGTCATCTAAGGCTGTAGTATGGCCAATGAAACAGAAGTGTTTATTTTTTTTTTCTGGAACTCCCTTGCTTTCTCCATAACCCAGTGAATGTTGGCAATTTGGTCTCTAGTTCCTCTGCCTCTTTGAAAACTAGTCTGCTCTTCTGGTAACTCTTGGTTCACACATAGCTGAAACCTTGCTTGCAGAATCTTAGACATAACCTGCTGTGTGTAAAGTAAGAGCAACTATTTGATATCTTTCTTAGGATTGAAATATAAACTGACCTTTTCCAATACAGTGACCACTAAGTTTTCTAAGTTTTTTGGCATACTGAGTGCAACACTTTAACAGCATCAAATTTTAGGGTGGCAAACAACTCAGCTGGAATACCATCACCCCCACTAATCTTACAGTTCACCTGGACTATTTGTGCTCAGCCTGTGGTAGAGCATTGTGAGCTCATATTTGCCTTATCAACCACAGTCAGACAAAGTGAAACTTGACTAGCACAGTGATGTCATTTTGGTCCTTTTTGAGAATGAAAGGCAACCACCAACCAATGTTGCCTAAGGCCCACTTGACTTCATTTTCTGGATGTCTGACTGGAGGTCAGTAATCACACCATCATAGTTACTAGTGGTGTTAAGATCTTTCTTTTATGGTTCTTTGCATTCTTGACACCATTTCTTAATAATTTCTGCTTTTGTTAGCTTCATATAATTTTTTTAACATGCCCTTTTCTGAAACAAACTTTCCCTTGATTTCTCTAATTTTCTTTGAAGAGATATCTTATCTTTCCCATTTGTATTGCCAAGGAAAGGAAACTTCCAAGGTTCAGAATACCAGCATAGTAACTCTCCATTTTATTCAGTGACAAGTTAAGGCAAAACATTCACAGAGCAGAGAAAATCAAAATACAGCATTCACCAACAGTAATTCAATAATTTCCAAGTACTACTCCACCCCTGGAAAGTACATTCATTTAGTCAATCACAAAATCCCTCTTCTCAAATGGAGATTAGTTTTCAATCATAAACAAAGTACATTCATTTGGTCACTCATAGAGCACAAAAAAGTCAAAAGTTTTCCATGCCTGGATCACAACTGAATAACAATTGTCATCAGTTAATGCCAAACACATTCTCAAAAGGGGCATATACCCCTGAGCTACAACAAGGTTAAGATATGATCACAGCATTTAATACCCAAAGAAAGGTCTTTTCTTCATCTTGACCCGAGGTAAGTTCTCAGCAATCTCTGTTCCTGGGGAGACAAAGCTTAACGAGGCCACAAGATACATTGTCAGTGTCCTCATCAATTCATTCTCTGCCTGCAGAACAGTGTCAGGACCCCTGAAAATATCAGCAAGACTCTCTTCCAGGATTTCTGTAAACATATAACAAGAAAATCCTTCTTCAGGGCTTCTAAACCAACAGCAAGGTTCCAGAACCTCTGCAACAACAGCACTGTTCTTCACCATTGAACAAATCTGGCAAGATAACATCAAAACAGAGAGGCAAAATACCGGCATCACAGTTATGTCTCCTTAGTCCTTGGCAGTGCCAGGTGGCAGCTCTCAAAAGTCCTGGGCAGCTCCTACTGGCTCTCAGAATTCCTCCACAATGTTGCTCCCAAAAGTTCTTCTACCTCTCTTTGCTTGGGCCTCCTCTCTAAATTCATGGCACCAGCTCCTCCCAGGTCAGCCCTCTCTCTTCATGTCAACAAGTCCATCCGACAAGTGGGATTCACAAGCTCTGGATTTCAACACTCAACCTGAAAACCAAGCCAATACTGGGGGATCTTTAAGTTCCTTACTATTACACCCTTATGTTTTTTTTTCTTCTTTGTATTCCTCATTTAAGAAAAACTTCTCTTTCCTTTCTGTCCTCTGGAATTTTGCAATAAATTGGGCATATATTTCCCTTCCTCCTGTTTTTTTTTATCTTTCCTTCTTTCCTCAGCTCTTTGTAAAGCTTCCCCAGACACTCTAATTACTTTTTGCTAATTTTTTCCCCTTGGAATGGTTTTGTTGCTTCTTCCTGTACAATATTGTGAATCTCTGTCCATAGTTCTCCAGGCTCTCTATCAGAGATAATTCCTTAAATCTATTCATTACCTCCACTTCATATTCATAAGGGATGCTGTTTAGGTCATACCCATACAGCATGATGTTTTTGCCACTTTATCTAATTTAAATATGAATTTTTCAATAAGAGGCTTATGATCGGATCCACAGTCAGCTGTAGGTCTTGTTTTAACTGACTATGGAGAGGTTCTTCACCTTTGACTGCAAAGTATATAATCAGTCTGATGTCCATATTGACTACAATAATATAAAAGAAAACAGAACTTAAAAGTGACAGAATCCAGATTAAGCAAAATGGTCAAAGTTGATTTCAAATTATTGAACTTAAAATACCTTCTTTGCTTTTAAAACACTGATAAGCAATACAAATAGAATTTTTCCATAAGCTGTTGGTGACAATTATTGCATCAGTTGCTATTATTTAACTGTCATTTAGATGTAGAAACTGCATAAAAATGGGGCTACTTATTGAGAAGTGGCATAAAAGCAATTAAAATCTATTAACTTCAATATTTTTTTTCAGTAATTTTATGAATAACCTCCTTTCTCTCTCCCAAATATAAAAGACCCTTTGTAATTTCCTTTAGATGAAAGGGTCCACTTTAGTGTGGCTAGAATCTAATGGCATTAACTTTAACTCAACCTTTTAGTCTAAAAAGGAGTTATGGAGGCTAAGAAATATATTTTTTATGTTTTTTTTAATTTCATGTTTATTTTTAGTTTACAACATTCATTTCCACAGGATTTTGAGTTACAAATTTTCTTCCCATCTTTTCCCTAGCCCCACCACAAAACAGTGATCCCACTGAATGCCCCCTCCTCCAATCTGCTATCTTCTATATCCTCCCCCACCCCCCTCTGAGTTTCCAGCAGGGCACGTTGAATCTCCATACCTCAGTGCCTATATATCTTATTTCCCCATTGCAAGTAATAATGATGATGATGATGATGATGATGATGATGATGATGATGATGATAATAATTTTTAAACATTTGATTTTGCAACTTTGAATTCCAGATTCTTTCAATTCTTCCCTTGTCACCCTCCCTTACTGGGAAGACAAGCATTCAATATAGGTTGTACATGTGTAGCTATGCAAAACACTTTCATAGTGTATATATTGTGAAAGACTGACGATATTTTCCTCCATCCTATCCCGCCCCCAACTTGGTCTATTTTCTACTTTGACCCTGAACCTTTTCAAAAGTGTGTGCTTCTAACTACACTTGCCCCCCACCCTGCCCAATCTGTCCCCCCTTCTATCATCCCCTCTCTTATATCCTTCCCCCCTACTTCCCTGAAGGGTAAGATACCCAATTTAGTGTGTATGTTATTCTCTCCTTAAGCCAAATTCAATGAGAGTATGGGTGACTCATTCCCTTTTGCCTTCCTGTTCTTCCCCTCCATTGTAACAGTTCGCCTTGCCTCTTTTACCATGTTTCCCCGATAATAAGACACTGTCTTATTTTTTTTTGAACGAAAAACACCAGAGAGCTTATTTTCAGGGGAGGGCTTATGTTGTCCTGCCTCAGCTCTCCTCCGTGGCACTGCTCTCAATGGCCCCAGCAAGCAAATCACTGGGGAAGAACAGGATGACGCGCTCACTGCTGCAGCTCTGATTGGATGCAGCTCAGAGCGCAGCATGCGTTTCACCTGGGGAGGGGGGGACGGTGCATACAGAGGGTACCGTAATGTAGCGTGTAGTGCAGGGGATCACCTTCACTACAGTAGCAATCTCAATAGGGCTTATTTTCAGGGGAGGGCTTATTTTAGAGGAATCTTACACAGTAAAGGGAGGGCTTATTTTTGGGATAGGTCTTATTATCGGGGAAACACGGTATATGAGAAACTTTGGCCTATTCTGTCTCTCCCTATCTCCTCTAATTATATTACTTTCACCTCTTAATTTTATTTTTCAAATATCTTCTCTCCCTATTCAATTGATCCTGTGCCCTCTGTCTATGTATACCTCTACACATATATACACACACTTATATATGCATTCATATGCCCATATACCCTCCTATATAGACACACACACATATGTATGTATGTACACATATATGTGTGTGTATATATATATATATATATATATATATGGATGTACATTTATATTCCTTTCAACAATCCTCATATTGAGAATAGTTTCATAAGTTACTTATGATTATCATTTTTCCATGTAGGAATATAAATAGTTCAACTTTGGTAAGTTCCTTATGATTTCTTTTCTCTGTTTACCTTCTCATGCTTCTCATATTTGAATGTCAAATTTTCTATTCAACTGTTTTTTTTTTCATCAAGAATATTTGAACGTCCTCTATTTCATTGAATGCCCATATTTTCCCCTGAAACATAATACGCAGTTTTGCTGGGTAGGTGATTCTTGATTTTAGTCCTAGCTCCTTTGACCTCCTGCATATCATATTCCTTTTATCCCTTAATAGAGAAGCTGCTAGATCTTGTGTTGTCCTGATTTTATTTTCACAATATTCAAATTGTTTCTTCTTTTCTGCTTGTAATATTTTCTCCTTGAAGTGGGAACTCTGGAACCTGGCTATAATATTATTAGGAATTTTCTTTTTGGGATCATTTTCAAGAGGTGATCACTAAATTCTTTCAATTTCTATTTTGGCCTCTGGTTCTAAAATATCAGGGCAATGTTCTATGAGAATTTCTTAAAGGATTATTTCTAGGGGTTTTTTTGTTTGTTTGTTTGTTTTTTGGTCATGGCTTTCAGGTAGTCCAATAATTTTTAAATTATCTTTCCTGGATCTATTTTCCAGGTTAATGGTTTTTCCAATGAGATATTTCACATTGCTTTCTATTTTTCATTTGTTTGGATCTGTTTAATAGTGTCTTGATTTCTCATAAAGTCATTAGCTTCCATTTGATCCAATTTAATTCTTAAGGAATTATTCCCTTCGGTGAGCTTTTGAAAGTCCATTTCCATCTGTCAAATTTGGCTTTTTAGGACATTCTTCTCCTCATTGGCTTTTTGGGCCTCTTTTGCCATTTGAGTTAGTTTATTTTTTAAGGTGCTATTTTCTTCAGTCAGGTGGTTGACTCTCATTTCATAATTTTCTTTTTTTTTTTGCTTGCTTTTTGGAGGGCAATTGGGGTTAAGTTGCCCAAGGTTACATGGCTAGTTTTTTTTGTGTGGGTGTTAAGTGTCTGAGGCCGGAACCAAACTCAGGTCCTCCTGACTCCAGGGCCGGCACTTTACTCACTGCACCACCTAGCTGCGCCTTCCCATGATTTTCTTGCATCATTCTCATATCTCTTCCCAATTTTTCATCTACTTCTCTTACTTGATTTTCAAAATCCTTCTTGAGCTCCTCCATGGCCTGTAACCAATTCATATTTTTCTTGGAAGTTTTTGATTTGTTGTCTTCCTCCCATTATATGCTTTGATTATTTTTGTCCCCCCAAAAAAAGGAATCTAAGGTTTGATTGCTGTGCTTGCTTTGCTTATTTGCTTGCTAATGTTGCCACTCAATTACTTGACTTTTGAGCTCTTTGCCACAGTAGACCTCTACTTCCAGAGAGGAGAGCTTTGTCACAAATCATTGGGGTTTTTGCAGCTGCTGGAACTATTAGTTGGGTGCCCTCCCTGCAGCCACACAAGCTCTGGCCCACTGGCCACACACCCCAGGACCTCCATCCAAGAGAGAGATTCATATCCAAGCAGGTTAAAGCAAGAGTGATTTCCCCTCAGAACGATCAGTTGGTCCTCTTATGATCTGCAAGCCAGGAGCTCTGAAGCAGCCACACAGTGTTGGCTGCACAGCTGCTATGGCTCTGCTACTTCTCACACCAGGGGCAGGGGTGGACCATGTTCTGCCATCCCCCCCACCCCAGTTCCAACAGAGTTCCACACTGAACTTTTACTTGATCTTTGACATTTATGGGTTGATAATCTAGAAACTGCCACAGCTGCTGGTGAGTCCCTGTCATGAAGTCTGCTCTAGCCACCTCTGGTCAGGGCCACCCTAGGGCTAAAACCATGGGCTCATGTGTGGCTGCGCTCTGCTCCCAGTGTGCTATGATGGACACTTTCTGTAGGCCTGCTGGGCTGCCTTCAGCGGGAGATTTGTTTCTGTCACTTTGTGAGTTGTGTAGCTCTAAAAGTTGTTTAAAATCATATTTTCCAGGTATTTAAGGTGTTTATGGGAGTAGCTCATGGAGTTTTTCTACTTCTCTGCTGCCATCTTGGCTCTGCCCACCTATGTGTCACTTTCTTTTCTTTTTTTGTCATTCTTCCTATTCTGTTTAGCTATTTCTTAATCTCTTTCAATTTTGATTATTTTCCTTGCCCAATTCTAATTTTCAATAAGTCATATTCTTCCTAAAGATTCTGGATCTCCTTTTCTATTTGCTTGACTTTCCTTTCATAATCTTCTTTTTCTTGGATTATTCTTATTTTTTTCCTCCACCTCATTTGATTTTTAAAGTCTTTTTAAAGATCTTCTATGAATATTTTAGAGTAGGTGACTTTTTGACTTACTCTTTGGAGAAGAAGGGGGTTTCTTTGATTCAGTATCTTCCTATGGAGAGAAACCCTGGTCTTCTCTACTCCCATATACTTACTATGGATGGATTCTTTTCTCCTTTGCCTGTGCATTTTTTTTCATGGTAATAGCTTGATTTTTGTAATTATCTCTATCCTTGGGGTATGTGGGATGGTGCCTCTTGTCCCTGATCTTTAGTTCTCTCCTCTAGCCTCCTCCAACCTCCTATAAGTGCCCAAAGTCAGGGCCTTTCTGCCCCACTGCTTCTGCACTCACTGGGCATGTGCTCTTTCCTTCCCACCCCCATAGTTCTTAGCAGCACAGCTGGGTCTGGGGTTCCTTGTCAGCAGAGGTTTCCTCAATCTTTCCTGGGCTAAGTTGTCCAACTCCCTTCTCTGTTGGGTGAGGGATAAAAGTTTCTGTGGGCTCAGGCAGCCTCCCAAGCCAATTAACCACAGGGTTTGCTGCTTATTGTTTTTTTTTTTTGAGCAATTGGGGTTAAGCAATTTGCCCAAGATTAGAAGCCCAGTTTCTGTGTGTGTGTGTGTGTGTGTGTGTGTGTGTGTGTGTGTAAGTGTGGGTGTGGGTGTAAAGTATCTGAGGCCAGGACCGATCCTGGGTCCTCCCAACTCCAGGGCCAGTGCTTTTACTCAGTGTGCCACTTACCTGCCCCTTGCTGCTTATGGTTAAAGCACACCCTAGCCTGGTGGTGTTTTCTCTTCACAGGAACCAAATCTTGTTTTGTTTTTTTTTCTTCTGATCTTCTCAAATTGTCCCAGGACAACTCCTATTGTGACCCTATTCTTATTTATTTTTACCTGCACTTTGTTCACTCTAAGATGCTGTTTTATCTCCTTTGTGGGGGAAAAGAGAGCTTAGAATTTTCTGACCTACTCCACCATCTTACCAGACTCCTCCCCTTTCCATTAAAAAAAAATTATTGTGGGTGAATAGTAGATAAATGAATAGTGGATAAAATTGAAGGGAATAGAAATTCTAGATCATAGTTGTCAGGATATCATTAGGTAAATCTTAACATCTTAGAGAAAAATAATTTAAAAGGTTTTGAGGATTTCAATCTGCATTGTCATAGTACATTTTCTCAATTACATAGCCAGTCTAGTGTCTTGGTTTGCAATGGAAGAATTTAGAGAAATATAAAATAAGTGACAACATATTCTTTGGCAAATTTCAAACTGGTTCCCTTGGATTTTAGCCACTTTTACCTTTATTATCTTGTTGAATATATTCTAGAAAAGTAAATCTTTTAAATAAATGTCTATCAATCTAAATGTAACTTCTTTAGCATTTCATGATATTGTTGACATATAAGTATCTTCCAGTCTAGACCAACACTTCAAGGAACATTGGCCACCACATTCTCCTAAACAATCAATTGAAAAGCTTAATATTATGCACATCACTGGTAGAATACTCAATGACAAAAACATGATACGAGAAAACATCCTTCTCTACTTATTACCACCCATGGGTAGTAGACAACCCTTGTTCTGGAAAGTTAAGACTCACATATAACCTCAGAGAAGTAAATTGGCTTTGTTCAGAATATAGAGCACTGCAGAGTTGCCCAAGTTAGAATATGGTTCTGAACTTGACACCAGTGATGGACCTGGTGTCAAGAAGTCTCATCTTCATGTGGTCAAATCTGGCCTCAGACATTCATGGTTCTGGGCAAGTCACTTAACCCTATTTGCCTCAGTTCCACATCTGTTAAATGAGCTAGAGAAGAAAATGACAAACAACTCTAATATTTATGTCAAGAAAACCCTAAATGGGATTACAGAGAGTTGGACACATGTAAAAAGACTTATCACATAGGCAAAGGGAAGCTGATGCATACAGTCCAAGGCACCAATATGCTATAAATAAATTTGTGCACTCACACAAGCATGCAAATTACATTCACATCAAGTAGAAAAGTCTGGGGCGGTTAGGTGGCGCAGTGAGTAAGAGCGCCGGCCCTGGAGTCAGAAGGACCTGCAATTGGTTCTGGCCTCAGATACTTAACACTCACACAAAATAACTGGCCATGTAACCTTGGGCAAGTTGCTTAACCCCAATTGCTTTAGAAAAAAAAAGAAGAAAAGTCCATTCATGTTGGTATAGCCTTTCTGGTGCTATGTGACCCTCTCTGTGATTCTACTGTTCACATCTGCTAACCTCTGTTTTCTTATTCCTCACTGAGAGTTGGAAATGGGGAAAATCTAATGAAAGTGCATTTAAATCATTCAGTATATAACATTCCCAACTCTCATAATAAGAGTAAGAATGAAATAATAATGACCACAAACACAATCCTTACTATAAAGTACAACCCATTATGTATGCCATGGATGAGAAAGTCAATGTCAAAATAGGGAAAGGCCAGCTAGACTGATATACCAGTGGACTTTGCATGCCCTGAGACATTCAAAGGGGTGTTGCAAGAACATTTAAATGTTGGCAAATTTGTCTGTGGAAATACCATTGGATGCATCACCACTCCAATTTATATATATATATATATATACTATTCATAACTCAAAGAAATAGATAAAGCGGTATTGTGATGTAAACAGGTCCTAATCAATATTATAATGATGCTCAAGTTGACAGAGTATAGTAAAACAAGATATATTGAGCAGAACAATGTAGAAATTTCAGACATCACCTTCTGTAATGCATTAATACAAGTGTCCCTGACAACTAAAATGGACAAATTATTAGTATACATATAATGGACTGAAAATAATAATGTATTTGTTATGCACTGGTACTTTATATTATTATTATTTTAAGGAATTGGGGTTAAGTAACTTGCTCAAGGTTACATGGCCAGTTATTTCTGGGTGTGGTGCTAAGTATCTGAGCCTGGATTCGATCCCCAGGTCATCCCGACACTGGGGCTGGTGTTCTTACTCACTGTGCTACCTGGCCACCCTGGTACTGTATATTATAACAAAATTGGAAACCAAGCCTTCCATTTATAATCCAGTATATTGTACTATATATTTTTTTTTGTTAACAGTAACTTCAATTGCAAAAAGCAGGCATTTTATCTGCCTATGCAAAAGTTCACAGCATATTACATATAAAATGATAACAGTGGGAGAGTGATTCATCCCATGTCAGTTCCTATCTGAACTCTATTGAATGAGTATAATGATTCCTTCCCACCAGACTGTTCTCTTCTGAACTTCTCAGTTATGCCCTCTCCCCAAGTCTCTTCTTTCCTCACCTCTTCTCAGCTTCATTTAAAGTATTGTTTTCCCAAATATAGTCATACCTTAGAGATATTGCAGGTTTGGTTTTAGATCACTGCAATAAAGTGAGTCACATGAACTTTTTGGTTTCCTAGTGCATATAAAAGTTATATTTACACTATACTGTAGCCTATTGAGTGTGCAATAATATTATATTTAAAAAAGACTATCTACATACCTCAATTAAATAATACTTTATGCTAAAAAATGTTAACTATCATCTGAGCCTTCAGTGAATCATAATCTTTTTTGCTGGTGGAGGTTTTGCCTCAGTGTTGATGGTTGTTGACTGATGATCAGGGTGGTACTTGATAAAGGTTGGGGTGGCTTAAAATAAGACAATTATTAAGGTTGCTTCATTGATTGACACTTCTTTTCACTTGAATACTTAGAAGTCATTGTTGGGCTGTTGATTGACCTAATTACAATATTTTTGTTTCTCAGGGGGGAGAGAGAGAGAGAGAGAGAGAGAGAGAGAGAGAGAGAGAGAGAGAGAGAGAGAGAGAGAATGACTTGATGATTGGTTGATAGAGAAATCAGAATACACACAATATTTATTCAGTTTGAGATTAAACAAACCATGTTGTGATGATCTGTGGCATCCTAAAACAATCACAATAGTAATATGAAAGATCCCTGATCACAGATCTCCATAATGGATATAACAATAATGAAAAACTTTGAAATGTTGTGAGAATTACCAAAATGTGACACACAGACATGATATTGGAAAAATGGGCTAATAGACTTACTCATTGCAGGTTGTCTTCCATAGGAAGGCAATGTAAAAAACACACACAGAGCAAAAACTAAGAATGATGAATTATTGAAGAAGTCAACTAGAGAATTTGTACTTTGACTCTTGACTGACTTTTTTCTTTGTCTTTGGCTTTAGGTTTGTGTCATTTCATTTTTAAATTGAAGGAAGATAAATACTACTAAATGAGTATTAGGAATGAATATTATGTTGAATATACTAGTCATACAAATAAAAAATAATTAATAATCACAATTAAAGCTCTTTAATAGTTTATTAAAATTGTCAGGTAGATCTTACATTTAATTTTTGCCTCTTTGTTTTTTGGCATTAAAAATATTCTGCTCAATTCTATCTAAGCACATCAACCCAATTGTATTTGAAAGAGTTTGGATAGGCAATAAAACTGGATTAATCTCAGCAAAACTAGAAACTTTATACTGGTGTAGAGATTGTTGCAATAGTCAACATGGAGAATATTTGATTGTATCTCTCTGTGCCTCCCTTCCAAACTCCCCTGAAGTGTTAAAAATTGGAAAGAACTGAGAATGGCTCAGAATTGTATAACTTTACATTTGCAAAAGATTTAAAGTATGAATGGCATGCATCACTTCATAACCATGTCAATATTGTACATCATGTAAGTGTAATATTTCTATCTTGACACTTGCAATTAGATTTTCCTTTTTTGCTATTTCTAACACACTGAGCTGCCCACAGTTCAGATTCTGCTTGGGAAATATTTACATCTGTAATTCTCCTACACTGTCTAAAGTATGGGAAGTCAATTTGCTTCTATAATGACATAAAACAGGCAACTCAATTTGGATAGAAGTGGCCCCTCTCTCCTTTATTGCATACTTACAGAAGTTTTGCTGTATTGGCAGAATTGAGAATATCCCAAACTATCACAATCATAAGTGGTATCTTTCCTTGCTTTAAGTATATCTAATCAATTTTTCTGTTGTGTCACAATGATTGATGTTACAAATATTATGTGATGATTTAAAAATATGTTGGCATAATCACTACTGCAGGTTGTCATGAACAAGGAAAAAATAGTGAAAAAATGGTGAAAGATGTAGGTTGAAGGAAGAAGCCAAAAGTCTAAGAATATGAAAATAATTTCAGAAAGTTAAGAGAGATAGAAGGAAGATAAATGAAAAAGAAGAAAATTGGAAGTTAAGGAGCACAAGAACATGCAAAATGTGCTGTAGAAACATAACAAAGAAGGGATTATAACTGAGGAAAAATGAGAAGGGCAAAAGTATGATGTTGAGAGTCAGAAGATTGTTGCTGGTGTTTCTTTTGTTTTCAAAATGGACCAATGACATCATAGCACAATGTCTCAACTTTCATGTGAATTGAATTTAAGATAAGCAGAGTCACACAAAGTCATCAGCCTCACTCTTTCTTTCTGGGTCATTGAAGTCCAGTGGAAGGACAAAACTCAAGATGACTGACAAAGCCCAGAATGCAGTAGGTGACATTGGCATCTTTGATCCCTGACCAAGCTCTAGGTGTTCCACAGTACCTTTTCCAGCTGCCTTCATGGTCAGTGGAACAAATTGTTCTTGTCTCCCCTAACTCATTTGTGGATCTGAAGCCTGTTGATTATCCTCTGTCTTATAGTTTAGTCCATCTGCTGAGAATGTTTTCCATGTGTTGCTTTTGCATATGTTACAGCTTCTTGGAATCACAGGTAAGAGTTGAATGAATCAGGTGGACACTAAATGAGGAGCATTCCTACAAAGGGCTTGGCAAGGCCTTACATGTGAGGTGCTAGTCTAGGTGTGAGGGAACCTTGAGGCCACATGTTATCTTCTAAGTCCTCAAGTGTGGCCCTTTGAGCCCATGTTTTATATAACAAATGGTTTTTTGTGGAGTTTTTTTTTTTTTTTTTGCTTTTCAGAGGGGAGAAGAAAGGGCAACTGGGGTTAAGTTACTTGCCCAAGGTCACACAAATAGCAAGTGTTAAGTGTCCCAGGCTGGATTTGAACTGAGGTCCTCCTGACTCCAGGGCCAGTGCTCTATTCCCTGTGCCACCTAGCTACCCCAACAAATGCTTTTATTAAAGAGGATTTTTTCTTTGAAGTTAGGACTCCGTCAAAGGGTCACACTTGAGGACCTAGAAAGTCACATGTGGCCTTGAGGACACAGTTCCTCATCCCTGTGCTAGTCCTTTTGAACACCCTATACACCCTCTAGGTTATCATAAAGTATGTATATATATATACATATATATATATATCTCCAATTTTTATTCTCCCCATAAACTATTAATGGAGGTCTTCCAAACCAAAAAGTAGTATGAAGTACTCCCTTTACCTTATTATGAGAAGGTCCCAAGTGGAAGGAAAGATCAAGTGTTGTTAGCACAATGGCCAACAAGCAAACTAATCAAATGTAACAACTAGTTAATTCAATATAACAATTATCTATAACATAATACTAATCAGATTATGTATTTCATTATAAAATGAACATAAAAGTAATTTGAGGAATTTTTTCACCACTGCTGCTTCCCACAATAGCAGGCAATAAGCATCTTTGTTCTATAATAAATGCACAATTTATTTGATGTACGAATGCTCATGACTCTGTTGACTTCTCCATAACTCTTCAAATGACAAGAATCTCTTAAGAGTGAAATATAATATTTGCCAGGCATTCTTTCAGAATATTTGCACTGGATTTGATCAAGAGGCCTTGACCAAATCACACAATAAGACTAAGTGGAGTAGAGGATGGGGAGGAGAGATTGAGACATCAAACTTTTAAGAGATTTTGCTTACGGTCTAGACAAAATCCAAGCATTCTACCAGGTGAAGCAACTTGAATTAACCCAGTTTGGAAAGATGATCCTTACCAGGTTGATTGGAGTTGATTCTCTTAATTAAATAGCTTACCTTATATAGCTACAACATTTATCCTATAATCTTTTTGCAATATTCCTTCATATGTGAAGTAAAGCTTTAATAGCTAAATTCTTTGACAATCTTTGATTATATTTATGTAGGTACACCCTTCACAGATGCAATCACCATCTCTCCATCCCTGAGATTTTTACTGTGGCTTTCAGTATTCCAAGAAGTCCTGCTATTTACTATGGCTATTAAATTCTTTTGGCATACTTCAATTACTCTTGGGAAGCAGTGTGGTAGAGTATAAAAAGTGCTATGTCTGTAGTCAGAGGACCTGGTTTCAAATCTAAGCTCTGCTGCTTAATACCTACATTTCCCTGGTTGTCACTTACTTTCTTTAAGCCTCAATTTCCTTATATATAAAATAACTATATAGTAACTGAATTAAGTGGATATGGTGCCTGACACATATTAGGTACTTAATTAATACTTTTTGATTGTTTTAGAGGGGCCATTTTCTAAGGATACACACACATATACATATATATATCTGCATCTATATATCTGTCTCTATGCATACATAGAGTCTTAAATTCCCTCCCTCTGTGGAGCAGGCAACACTTTCAATACATATACAATATATAAACATACATTTTATATAGTATATATATATATATAATGTTATGTTCTATTCCATTAATAATTATTTAAATATAAAAATTAGGAATAATATATTTATGAATATATGAACATATTTAATATATTGTATCTATTTTTACATACATATATAGACAAATCTCTCTCTCTATATTTAAATTATATACTTAAATTTGAGTAGACATGGGAAGCAAAGCAGGCACTGAGGTATGGGTAGTATGTGGAAAATGCTTAGTTACTTGGGACAACTTCTTGAAATTATAGATAGATTGGGGTGGCTAGGTTACACAGCATGTAGAGTGCTGGCCCTGGAGTCAGGAGGACCTGAGTTTGGATCCAACCTCAGACATTTAACACACACACACACACACACACACACACACACACAAATTAGCCATGTGACCTTGGGCAAGTTACTTAACCCCAAATGCCCTCCAAAAAGCAAAAAAAAAAAAAGAAATTATAGATAAATATCCTAGTTTTATTAATCTAAGGCCAGACCATTAACTAGATGAACTAGGTTCATCAGCTTGAAAAGAAAGGGTTTTTTCATCATATAGTCATAGAAGCTTTGCTGTGTTCACAAAATTTAGATATGGCACAACGTATCATAGTCATAAAAGAATGTCTCCCTCCACCAGCACCAACAGAATTTTTATCAATACATAATTTTTGTGGATAAGGAAATTGTACTTGAGATACCAGAACAACAGAAGATGGGATGAGGGTGAAGAAAAGATTTCTCAGAGACTTCAGCAATGAAATGACCTCTAAAATTAAAGGGAACAAAGCTGAAATTTTGTAATCTGGTGTGTATGTGTGTGTGTGTGTGTGTGTGTGTGTGTGTGTGTGTGATGGGCAAGGAGGAATTTTGGGATTTTGGCCAAGTTTTGTCTCAGGAAACACAATGGAGACCAGGAAGCCAAGTAATTAGAAAAACAAATAGTGATTCTCTATAGAGTCCCAGGGGTACCCAGAGTGTTACAACATTGGTGAATATTAAGGATCTGCCTTCTTAGCTATACTGGGAATATCTTAAACATCAACTGAATCCAGTTTAGCACAACCCTATTTCACGTCCTTATCACCTCTTACATGGACTATTGTGACAGCTTCCCAAATTGGTCATCCTACTTCAAATCTTCCTCCTTCCAGGTAGAGTCAAGATGGCGGAGTAGAAGCACGATCTTCCCGCTGCTCCTGCCTCCACCTTCCCCAATCCATATAAAAAGGGGACTCTAAACAAACTTTGAAGCTGCAGAACCCACAAAATGACACAGAGAAGCTAACCTCCCACTGAGGACAGCCTGGTAGGCTGGCAGGAATCAGCCAGCACAGTGCTCTGGGAGCCAAGCCCAGCCCCATGCCCAGGCTTTATCCCCAGCGTGAGCCTGACCAGCCAGAGGGACTCCAGATCAGCAGCAGCTGTGGCCATTTCCAGATTTATCAACACATAGATGCAAAGGATGAAGTGAGAGGTCAGTGCAGTCTGGACTTTGGGAACAGTAAGTGGGAGAGTGTGGCTTTTGCCCACTGGGGCGAGAAGCTGCTGAGACCCCAGCACAGCCAGCCAGCACCACGTGGGGACTTCAGCTCCTGGCCTTAAGAGTGTAGGGGGACCCAGCACCAGTCTGAGGGATAATTGCTTTGGCTTTAACCTGCTTGGATCTGGATTGCAGTCTAGGGTGGAGGTCCTGGGGCATATGACCAGCTTGCCAGAGCATGTGGAGACCTCAGAGAGGGTAGCCATCTAATACCTCTGGCAACTGAGAAAATCCCAGCATTTGGGATGAAAGTTCCCCTGTCTGGTGGCAGAATCCTACTGTGGCAAAAAGCCTAGGGATTAAGTGACTGAGGGGCGACATGACCAGGCAAAGGAAACAAAGCAGACAGAAGATTCCAACATTACAGTCCTATTTTAGGGAGAAAAAGGAACAAAGCATGGAAGAGGAGGAAGACAGTGAAATCAGAACTCCTGCACCAAAAGCTTCAAAGGAAAATACAAGCTGGTTACAGGCCATAGAGGACCTTAAGAAGCAGATAAGAGAAGTGGAGGAAAAATTGGGAATACAAATGAGAACAATGCAAGAAAATTATGAAATGAGAGGCAACAGCCTGATTGAGGAAAATAATACCTTAACAAACAGACTGACTCAAATGGCAAAAGAGGCTCAGAAAGGCAATGAGAAAAATGCCTTAAAAAGCCAAATTTGCCAGATGGAAAAAGAATCTCAAGAGATCAATGAGGAGAATCATTGCTTCAGAATTACACTGGAGCAAATGGAAGCTAATGACTTTATGAGACATCAAGATGCTGTTAAACAGATCCAAACAAATGAAAGAATAGAAGGCAATGTGAAATATCTCATGGGAAAAACCACGGACCTGGAAAATAGATCCAGGAGAGATAATTTAAAAATTATTGGACTACCTGAAAGCCATGATGTAAGTAAGAACCTAGAAATCATCTTCCATGAAGTTCTCAAAGAAAACTGCTCTGATGTTTTAGTACCAGAGGGCAAAATAGAGGTTGAAAGAATCAACCGATCACCTCCTGAAAAAGATCCTAAAAAGAAAACTCCTAGGAATATTATAGCCAGGTTCAGGAATTCCCAGATTAAAGAGAGAATATTACAAGCAGCCAGGAAGAAACAATTTGCATATTGTGGAAACACCATCAGGATAACCCAGGATCTGCCAGCTTCTATACTGAGGGATCAAAGGGCTTGGAATATGATATTCCAGAGGGCAAAGGAGCTGGGATTAAAACCAAGAGTCACCTACCCAGCAAAACTGAGTATCATGTTTCAGAGGAAAATATGGTCATTCACTGGAATAGAGGACTTTCAAGCATTGTTGCTGGAAAAACCAGAGTTCAACAGAAAATTTGACATTCAGATACAAGAAGCAAGAGAAGCATGAGAAGGTAAACAGGGAAAAGAAATCATAAGGAACTTATCAAAGTTGAACTATTAACATTCCTACATGGAAAAACAATAATTGTAACTTATGAAACTTTTCTCAGTAGTTGAAGGGAATAGAAATATATATATGTATATATATGTCAACATATATGTCTATGTATGAGGGTATATGGGCATATGAATATATATGTGAATATGTGTATACATGTTTACAGGTATACATAGATAGAGGGCACAGGACCAATTTAACAGGAAGGGATGATACTTAAAAGGTCAAATTAAGAGGTGAGAGAGGAATATTATGAGAGTATATGGGGAGATACAGAATGGGGTAAACTATCTCATAACGAAGAGGCAAGGGAAAATGGTTACAATGGAGCGGAAGAATAGGAAGGCAAAAGGGAATGGGTCAACCTTATTCCCATTGAATTTGGCTTGAGGTGGGAATGAAATACACACTAAATAGGGTATCTCACCTTACAGGAGAATGGGGGGGGAGGGGATGAGAGGGAAGATGATGGGAGGGCAGGCCTGGGGGGAGGGAAGTTGGGATTACCCACTTTTGAAAAGGGATGGGATCAAAGTAGAGAATAGAACAAGTGGGAGGTGGGATAGGAGGGAGGGAAATATAGTCAGTCTTTAACAATATATCTACTATGTTATTGGTTTGCAGTAGCCACACATGTACAACCTACACTGAACTGCTTATCTTCCCAGTAAGTGTGGGTGACAAGGGAGGAAGGGAATGAATCTGGAATTCAAAGTTTTAAAATCAAATATTCAAATATGTATGCATATACATATATATGTGTATATATATATATATTATCATCAATACTATTTTACATGTAATTGGGAAAAAAGATATACAGGCACTGGGGCATGGAGATCCACTGGAAAAGTCCAAAAGGGTATGGGAGAGAATATGGGAGAGAGCAGATTGGAGGAGGGAATATCCTGTGGGACTGCTATTTTGGGGGTGGGTAGGGGAAAAACAGGGAGAAAATTTGTAACTCAAAAGCTGGCAGAAATGAATGATGTAAATCAGAAGTTAAAAAAGCATTTGAAAAAACAAATCTTCCTCCTTCCTAATCTATTCTCCTAATCTTTCTAACCATCCCATTCTTCCTAATCTTTCTACCCATATCACTCCCTTTTTCAAGAAGCTTCTGTTGTTCCCTCTGACTTTTAGGATAAAGTACAAACCACTATTTAGCGCTTTTAAAGTTCTTCACATTCTCTCTGATCTGTCTTTCTTGATGTATTTACTCCTGATTTTTAACCCCTAAAGCTCATTTGCTATCTGACTGATTGTGACATCAATTTACACACCTCCAATCTTTTGCAGAAATTCCCCATACTCTATGCCTGGAATGCTTTTCTTCCTCAACTTCAGTTCTTGGAATCCCTACTTCCATTCCAGTTTCATGACAATTGTCACTTTCTCTAAGAGTCCTCTACTGATTATTGTGTTTTGTAGTAATCCCCCCTCCACTATGAATTTATGTTTTCTTTTATTTTTTCAGAAATTATTTATTTATTTTTCATTTTCAACATTCATTTCCATATTTTTTTTTGTTTGTTTTCATCAAAATAAGTAGCATGGTGTTACTTTGGTGGACAGAGATTTACCCAGAAATAGCTTTTCTCTCTAATTGTTTTGGAATTGGGATACTTTCATAGAATCAGAAAGACTGCTAGAGAGAATATAATTCAATCTTATTTTCAAGAACGCTAGTCTATCTTTTGTCTTTGACATTATTGCCAAGAATTAATTTCTTGATTTCATGGTAGCCATTTCTGATGGATTGGATATGTGTGTATGATTGTACTGAGCCAGAAATCTCCCAAAGTTGCTGCCTTGCCTAATTCTCATTAAAACTTGATCTTTCTCTAGTTGTCTTATGCAAAAAAACATCTGTTTATACAGTGGAGTCCATCTGTTTAATATTGTATTGCCTAAAAGGCCTCGCATTACTGAAAAGCATGGGAGTCAGTTATATATTCCTAACCTTCCTTTAAAACAGTGACTTTAACATATATGATGGAGAATTCAGTTATAGACTTTTCATTAGAGCGGTGACATTAATATGAAGCAAAATATTTACATGATATAGCAAATGAATAAACAAAAATTCTATCTTTCATATCATTTATCTCTATGCTATTTTGGTCATGCATTCATCAGTAAAAAAATGCATGCAAAAATCATGCTTTCATCCAAAAAGTGAGTATTTACACCTTGTATATATTTATTAATTTATATATTATATATGCATATTATATACATACATGTTCCTAAACTGTTTATTTCTGTATTTGTTTCAATGGCTGAAATATTTACTTCGCAAAAGACATGTAGCTGAATGACAAAGTATATTATTGGCTTCATTTATTAAATATTGATCCTCATTTTTCATTCTTTCCACCACTTATGCAAAGGTGTTTGATAAAATTCAGTTAATAAACGTCAGTCTTTGTGGATGGCAATTAGTTACCCTTACAAACAGATCTGAAGGTGTTCCGTTTATATCGTTAACAAATGAGTTAAAACTCATTGAATCATTTCATTTGGAAGATTTTTAAAAGGCTAGAAATGCTGTTAAGTTTTTAAAGTGTGAAGATATGTGAGGTTTTTTTTTTTTACAGATGACACACATTTCGTTTTTGACAACAAAATCACATAACTGAGGAAACATTTCCAAACATCTGTTTTCACAATACTGTTCTTTAAGCATCTTTCAATAAGCATTTTCTCTGCTTATGGTTAAAATAATGCCTTTGTCTGGTACAAGATGTACAAGGAACTAATCCAAGTACATGACATGAGAAGTAACAGTGACAATGAGAACAAGTAAAAGCACCCCCAAGTTTAGGTAGTTGAATAATATGAAAAAACAGTTCTTAAAACTATACAAGATGTTTAACAGTGATATGCAAAGCAGTTAGGTGGTGCAGGCTGTGGAACATTCAACCAAGATTCAGGAAGACCTGACTTCAGATCTGATCTCAAATACTTACTAGCTGTTTGACTCTGGCCAAGTCACTCAACTTCTGGCTGCCTCAGTTTCCTCATCTGTAAAATAAGAATGACAATAGCACTTACCTCCCACAGTAGTTGCAAGGACAAAATGAGGTAATATTTACAAAGTGCTTAGGAGAGGGCCTAGCACAGAATAGGTACCTAATACATATTTGTCCCCTTCCTTCATATGAATGATTGCCTCCAATCAATAACAAGATAAAAAATAAATTCTCTGAGGGCTTAGTACACACTCTAAACTAACAAAAGATGGGAATGTTTAATGTTGAAGAGACTATGTAAAGATAGATGCCCTAACACATTCTCGGTGAAATGAAAAGGTTCAAAGTTTCCAGAAAGCAATTTGGAATTATGTTAAGAGAGTGAGGAAAGCATTCATGAGCCTCTTGATCCAGAGATCGCACCTCTAGGCATAAAGGCCAAGAAAGTAAAAAAAAAAAATAGAAACAAATGTTCAACACACTTAAATATTTATAGAAGAAGTAGTTTTATTTTTGTAATATCAAAGAACGGGAAACAAATGGAATCTTGCAAACAGATTGCAGTATAGAAATGTGATGGAATATTATTGTGCCATAAAAACTTATGATTATGAAGAATACAAGGAATCATGGGAATACTTATGGAAATTGATACAAAGTGAAATAAGTAATTACAGGAAAACAACTTTCTGTGTATCTGGGGCAGCTATATAGTACAGTGAATAGAATAATTGGCCTAGAGTCAGGGAGATCTGAATTAAAATCCAGCCTCAGTTACTTATTAGATGTGTGACCCTGGGCAAATAACTTAACTCCTATTTGCCACAGTTCCTCATTTGCAAAATGACAATGGACTGGAAAAGGAAATGGCGACGAACTCCAGGATTTTTGCTAAGAATGTAACATAGAAATATTCATGGGTTCATAAGAGTCAGGCATGACTGAATGACCAAACAACAACAAATATCTACCTATATCTGCATCTCTATCATCTACATCTATCTCTCCCTATAACTAATCATCTATATTGATATAGATATATCTACATCTATGTTAATCTTGATTTTCAGCATGATTTCTTTTTATTTTTTATTTTTTAAGCAATCAGGGTTAAGTAACCTGCTCAAGGTTACACGGCCAGGTGTTTCTGGGTGGGTGCTAAGTGTCTGAGCCCGGGATTCGATCTCCAGGTCTTCTCAACACTGGAGCCAGTGCTCTTACTAGCTGTGCTACCTGGCCGCCCCCTTCAGCATGATTTCAATATGACTATGAGTATGTCAGTCTTTCTTGGTGAATATGAATGGGAAAAACAGACCGACATAAAAATCTAAACTCAATGCTATGTAATTATAATGACCGACTTTCCTATCAAAGAAGGGATACAATAATTCACTTCTCTTCTTTCTTTATTGAAATACGTGATCGTGGATGTGAAATATTGCATGTGCGGTTGAACTTGATCGATGTATTTATTGGGAATATTTGCTGAAATGCTTCTCTTACCTTCTAAAAGCATATTATTATTATTATTATTATTATTATTTTAAATAAAGAATAACCCTCTAAGTGTAGAAGAGGGAAGGATAATATGATCACAGAGCTAGAAAGGACCTCAGAGGCTGTCTAGTTAAACCTCCATATTTATAGATGAACCGAAATCCAAGGAAGTTAAATGACTTGCCCAAGGTCACAGAAGTACTAATTATCAGAGTTTGGATTAGAGCCCAGATCCTCTGACTGCAAGCCAATGCTTTTCCCACATTACCACATTGTCTTTCAGGGATTCACTGAAAAAGAGACACAAAAACAAAATCAATGAAACAGACTAGTGTCCCTTTTACCTAGAAGAAAGACATTATGTATCCATTTTATTTTCATAGTATATATGCTGGATGGCATACTATCAAGAGTCACTTATCATTATAGGCAAAACCATCAAGTTTGGATCAATTGTAGTTTTGTAAAAGAAAAATGCTTGACTTATTTAACTGAGTTTATTTAAGTTCAGCATTCCCTTTAAGCACTTTTACAGGAGAAAACCAGAAAATTTGTTTCTTTTATTTACAGATTGTACACTGAAGTCACTTAAAATTCTTAAATTTTTTGTTTCTGAGAACCTCTGTGAAGGAAAAAAATGCTTGTATATAATATTGGTTGATATAAATTTAGGATGGCATTTTGTGTGTTCTGAGAGCACTTCCCAAATAAGTACTTCATGGTGAAATATTTATATTTTGCCCAAAATTGAGTCTAGAAATCTACAAATGTTAGTCTGTGCATTTTGTTGCAAATCTCTTCTCATCTCATTTCCTATCTTTCTGTGTCTCTGTCTTTGTCTGTCTCTGCCTGTCTTTCTGCCTCTCTTCTGTCTTCAGATAACATATATTATTTTACTATGACTTCTTTCATGATTTTGAGTATTCACCCAAATTTATGGATGTTGAAATCAATTAGATGAATTTCTCAAATAATGAAATAATATCTGTGATTTCATTAATTTAATTATAAGTATCCTACATACAATCAATCTGTCAATCAATCACAAGCATTTGTTAAGCTCCCATGGACCAGGCATGGTGTTTAATGCTGGGGATACAGATATAAATACAAAAACAAAACAGTCCCTGTCTTAAAAAATAACAAAAACCTAATTTACTGTTACTTAGAGACATATAAATGCACATATTATACAAGATAAATGTAAGGAAATTTGGGGAGGGAAGTCATTAGGAGCTAGGGAGATCAAAAAGGGCTTCATGTGGAAAGTAGTTCTTGAATCGAATTTTGAAAGAAACCAGCACTCTATGAGGCAGAGATAAGAATGAATTCATACCAGGTGTGGAAGGGTATTTATGGTTAAGTTATGGAAATGGGAGAAGTTTGAGGAATAGCAAGAAAGTCATTTTGAATGTGCCATAGAGGAATGCAACTAGGTGATGAAGTAGTCTAGAGGGCCAGACTGAGTCAGAAAGACCTAAGTTCAAATCAGACTTCAGACACTTAGTAGCTATGTGATCTAGCACAAGTCACTTTATCTCTTTCTACTTTAACTCTTTTATACTTCATCTAAAAATGGAGTAATAATAGCACTTACCTCCCAGGGTTATTCTGAGGATAAAAGGAGATAATATTTTAAAGAGCTGTGAAAAACTTCAAAATGCTATGTAAATTTTACAATTATAATTACTGTTATTATAGATATCATTATTAAGCACCATCTCCCAACTCTGGGCATTTTCATTGGGCTGTCCTTCACACATGGAATGCTTTCTGTCCAAATCTGGCTTTCTTGGTTTCTTTCAATTCTCACTTTCTATAGAAAGCTTTTCCTAATGCCTCTTAATTCTAATGCCTGCTCTCTGTTGATTATTTTAAAAAAAATCCTCTATATAGGTTGCTTGCACATAGATGTTTTCATGTTACATCACATGTTACGCTGTGAGCTACTTGAGAGCAGGGACTGTATGCTTTGCTTTGTACCCCAATAGTTGACAAAGTGCCTGGTCTAGAGTAGGCACTTAATGAATGCTTATTGACTGACTGGCTGGAAAATTAATTTGGGGCCAGGTTGGGAAAGGATTAAAATTTTATAATGGTGGATTTATATTTGAACCTCAACTTACCAGGGAGTCACTGGAACTTGCTAGGGGAGTGACATCATCTGGCCTTCGTATTAGGAAAATCACTTCGGTGGAAGATAGTTTGGAGAAAAGAAAACAGGGCAGGGACATCAAGTAGGGGACGATTGTAAAAGTCTAGGAACAAAATATTGAGGGCATAAACTAAAGCGATAGTTGAGTAAGTGGAGAGAAAGGTGACAGATGTAAATGATGTTGTGACAGTAAGAACAGGATGTAGGAAACGTTTGGAGAGATGGCATAAATAAGATTGAACAGTTCAGGATGATATCGAGATTTAGACCTTAGATAGTAAGTACAAGGATAATAATTGGCTATATTGAAGAGTTCTGTTATTGGCATGGGGTTAGGGTAGAATGCAAACCACATGCCTATCCTCCATATTTTTACTCCGTACAACTCTACAGTCATATTAGAGCCCTTTGAGGATATGCCCATCCTACTTTGGAGACCCTTGATATAGATGTTTGTGTGAATATCTGAAAAATGAATTTTTACTTTTGACCAATATATTTCTTACAGTGACACTGTATTGATAAGCCTATCAATAGGAAAAAAAAAACATTTTAACATACTTAAAAAATACATTTTGTTGATACAGTTCATCTTAAAATTACCTGCATTTCCTATTTTATCCTTTTCTTAGCTGCTCCCAGAGAGCTACCCTTTATAATAAAGAAGAAAAATGGGAAAGAAAAAAAAAGCCCAGCAGAACTAGTCAGCATATTAGAAAAAGAAATCTGACTGTTAAATGTAGTGTCCACTCCTGAGGCCACCCATCTCTAGAAAGAACTTTGTGTTAGTAGGTATAGCGGTGTAGGGTAGGAGTCTTTACGTATCTCTTTGGGTTGAATTTAATCATTCAAATTTTTCAGCATTCAGGTTTGTTTTTTCAGCAATTTTAATGCTTTATAAACTTCTGATCTACATCATTCATTTCCGCCAGATTTTGAGTTACAAATATTCGCCCCACCCTTCCCCTACCCACTGCCCCAAAACAGCAGTCCCACAGGATATCCCTTACTCCAATCTGCTTTCTCCCATACCCCTTTTGACGTTTCCAGTGGATCTCTATGCCCCAGTGCCCCGCATATCTCATTTACCAATTATATGTAAGATAGTATTAATAATAGTATATATATATATATATATATATATATATATATATACACACACACACCCACACGCACATACATACACACTCACACACACACACATGATGGTGTTAATAATAGTATATATACACACACATATATATATTTGAATATTTGATTTTAAAACTTTCAATTCCAGATTCATTCCAGTCCTTCCCTATCACCCACCCTTACTTGGAAGACAAGCAATTCAGTGTAGGTTGTACATGTGTGGCTAATGCAAAACAATAACATAGTAGATATATTGTAAAAGACCAACTATACTTCCCTTCCTCACATCCCACCTCCCACCTGCTCTACTCTCCACCCTGATCCTGTACCTTTCCAAAAATGGGTGCTTCCAAATTCCATCCCCCCCAGGCTGCCCTCCCTTCCATCATCCCCCTTCTCATCCCCTTCCCCCCCCCCCCCTCCCCTGGAGGGTGAGATACCCTATTTAGTGTGTATTTTACTCCCTCCTCAAGCCAAATTCAATAGGAATAAGGTTGACCCATTCCCTTTTGCCTTCCTATTCTTCCCCTCCATTGTAACCATTTTCCCGTGCCTAATCTGTTTCTCTCCATCTCCTCTCATTATATTCCTCTCTCACTTCTTAATTTCACCTTTTAAGCATCATCCCTTCCTGTTAAATTGGTCCTGTGCCCTCTATCTATGTATACCTGTAAACATATATGCACACATTCACATATGTATTCATATGCCCATATACCCTCATATATAGACACACACACACACATATATTTCTAATCCCTTCAACTACTGAGAAAAGTTTCATAAGTTACAATTATTGTTTTTCCATGTAGGAATGTTAATAGTTCAACTTTGATAAGTTCCTTATGATTTCTTTTCCCTGTTTACCTTCTCATGCTTCTCTTGCTTCTTGTATCTGAATGTCAAATTTTCTAGTCAACTCTGTTTTTTTTTCAACAAGAATGTTTGAAAGTCCTCTATTCCACTGAATGACCATATTTTCCCCTGAAACATGATACTCAGTTTTGCTGGGTAGGTGACTCTTGGTATTAATCCCAGCTCTTTGACTTCTGGAATATCATATTCCAAGCCCTTTGATCCCTCAATGTAGAAGCTGCCAGATCCTGGATTATCCTGATTGTGTTTCCACAATATTCAAATTGTTTCTTCCTGGCTGCTTGTAATATTCTTTCCTTAATTTGAGAATTCCTGAACCTGGCTATAATATTACTAGGAGTTTTTTGGGGGGGATCTTTTTCAGGAGGTAATCAGTGGATTCTTTCAACCTCTATTTTGCCCTCTGATTCTAAAACATCAGGGCATTTTTTTCTTTGAGAACTTCCTGGAGGATGATTTCTAGGTTCTTACTTTGGTAATGGATTTCAGGTAGTCCAATAATTTTTAAATTATCTCTCCTGGATCTATTTTCCAGGTCAGTGGTTTTTCCCATGAGATATTTTACATTGCCTTCTATTCTTTCATTTGTTGGGATCTGTTTAACAGCATCTTGAGTTCTCATTAAGTCATTAGCTTCCATTTGCTCCAAACTAATTCTGAAGCAATGATTCTCCTCATTGAGCTTTTGAGATTCTTTTTCCATCTGGCAAATTCGGCTTTTTAAGGCATTCTTCTCCTCATTGCCTTTCTGAGCCTCTTTTGCCATTTGAGTCAGTCTGTTTGTTAAGGTATTATTTTCCTAAGTCCGGATGCTGATTCTAATTTCATAATTTTCTTGCATTGTTCTCATTTCTCTTGCCAATTTTTCCTCCACTTCTCTTATCTGCTACTTAAGGTCCTCTATGGCCTGTAACCAGCTTGTATTTTCCTTTGAAGGTTTTGGTGCAGGAGTTCTGACTTCACTGTTTTCCTCCTGTTCCATGCTTTGCTCCTTTTTGTTCCCAAAATTGGAGTGTAATGTTGAAATCTACTGTCTGCTTTGTTTCCTTTGCCTGCTCATTTTTCCACTCAATTACTTGACTTTTGTGCTTTTTGCCACAGTAGGACTCTGCCACCAGACAGGGGAGCTTTCATCCCAAACACTGGGGTTTTCTCAGCTGCCAGAGGTATTAGATGGGTGCCCTCTCTGAGGTCTCCACATGCTCTGGCCAGCTGGACACACACCCCAGGACCTTCACCCCAGACTGCAATCCAGATGCAAGCAAGCTAAAGGAAGAGTGACCACCCCTCAGACTGGTTCTTGGTCCTCCTACACTCTGCAGGCCATGAGCTGAAGCCCCCAAGTGGAGCTGTTTGGCTGTGAGGTGTCTCAGCGGATTCTCGCCCTGGGGGTAAAAGCCATGCATTCCCACTTACAGGTCCCAAAGTCCAAACTGCACTGATCTCTCACTTTTTCCTTTGCATCTGTGTTGATAAATCTGGAAATGGCCACAGCTGCTGCTGATCTGGAGTCTCTCTGGCTGGAGGCTTTTCAGGCCCACCCTGCTGCTAAAGCCTGGGCATGGGGCCGGGCTCAGCTCCCAGAGCGCTTTGCTGGATTCCTGCTGGCCTGCTGGGCTGTTCTCAGTGGGAGGTTAGCTTCTCTTCATCATTTTGTGGGATCTGCAGCTCCAAAGTTTGTTTAGAGTCCCCTTTTTACATGGACTGGGGAAGGTGGAAGCCGGAGCCGTGGGAAGGTCATGCTTCTACTCTGCCATCCAGCATTCAGGTTTTATAATTTTTTTTCTGTTCTTCCATTTATATTATTGCAATCAGTATATATTGTATTTTTCTAGTTCAGCTAATATAATTTTGCATCGATTTTAGGTCTTTCTTATTTTTCTCTATTATATTTATATAATACAATAATTTACATCCAATTGATCACAATTTCTTTAATTGTTGCCAATCATGGACACCTATTTTATTTCTAATTCTTTGCTGACACACATAAAAAGTACAGCTATAAATATTTTGGTTCATATTGGATATTGCTGTCATAATCTCTTTTGGGTATATTTCTAGCAGTAGACTCTATAGGTTAAGGTATATGAGCATTGTAGTTACTTTCTATGCATTATTCCCTATTTTTTTTAGAATCATTAGATCATTTCATAGCTCCATCAGTAATGCACTTGTTTACCTTTCTGTCTATGAACCCTCCAACATTGCCTCTTTCTGTCTTTTATAATGAGGTACAAGGCAAAATCTGAGGATTATTTTGATTTGCATTTCCTTTTTTATTAGTGATTTGGGGCATTCCTTCAGGTGGTTGTCAATAGCTTGTGTTTTTTTCTTTTTGGAACACTTCCTTCATGTCCCTTGGTAACATTTACTGATGAATAGCTTTTCATCTTAATTATTTCTCTCAATTGTTTATACTTCTTAAATATGAGATACTTGGAGCTATTTAAGCTAAGGCCAGCACTCAGCACAGGGCCTGGGGCATATCTGATGCTTAATAAATGTTTGTTGAATATTTACTACAAAGATTTTTCCTAGTTTCCTAATTCTCCTTTAATCCTAGTTACATTAATTTTGCTCATTAAAATCTTTTCAGTTTAATTTAAATGGAATTATCTATTATCTATTTTTGTTCTATAATTGTTTCTGTCCTTGGTTTGGTTAATAATCCACCCAATATCCAAGCTAAGAGAGACATGTGATCTTCATCTCTTCTACTTTATTAGTTTTCTTCTTGTTGAGTCTTTTCAGTCATGTCTGACTTTTCATGTGTGACCCCATATGGGTTTTCCTTGGCAAAGATACTGTAGTGGTTTGCTATTTCCTTCTCCAGATCATTTTACATATGAGGACACTGAGGCAAACAGGGGACAAATGACTTGCCTGGTATCACACAACTGGCAAGTATTTGAGTTCAGATTTGAACTCAGGAGTCTTCCTGACTCCAGACCTAGTACTCTAGCTACTGCACCACCTACCTGCCTAATTTTTTTTAGTGTATGATATTAAATAATTATCACATCAACATTTTTATATTTATTGCTAAATATAGTAGAATTTAAGCAACCAAATTCAAATATATTCACCTAAATTTAATTTCTTCTGGACTGTTTTCAAATACTCTCAGAAATTTCTGTCAAATAAAGTTTTTTCCTCAGTAATTTATATTTGGAGAATTATCCAAAACTGTTTTATTGAATTCCTTTTTATCTCACTCTTACTTGTCTAGTCTGTTACATTGATCTACTTTTCAATTTTTAAACAGTACTACATGGTTTTAATGTTACCACTTTATAATATACTTTGAGGTGTGAAAGTGTTATTTCCATTTTATACTTTTAACACTTACTTGAAATTTTATATATCTTTTCCTCTAAATTAATTTGTTATTTTACTTCTGTAAAGTATTGGATGTAATTGTATCTTTATGAATACTGGTACAATGACTCCTAGTTATTTTATGTATTTGGTATTTATCTTGAATGAAACTTTTTTTCTATGACTGCTGATAATGGTTTTATCATTATTAATATATATAAAAATGGTTTTGAGTTTCATTGATTTTCATTTTGGAACCTACAACTTTACTGAAGATATTGCTTCATTTGTTTTCTTGTCATTAGCAAATGCAATTTTTGTTTCCTCTTTGCCTGTCTCCTTGCTTTATGTCAATATTTTAGCTTTTTTTAAAAAATATTTTTAAAATTTAATTTTATGTTTATTTTTTTAGTTCACATCATTTACTTCCACAAGATTTTGAGTTACAGATTTTCTCCCTGTCTCTCCCCTACCCACCACTGCAAAACAGTAATCTCACTGTATATCACCTCCCCCAGTCTGCTCCCTCTTATGTCTTCCCCCATTCCCCCTCTGACTTTCCCGTAGGGCAAGATGGATCTCCATTCCCCAGTGCCTGTATATATTATTTCCCAGTTGCATGTAATAATAATAATAATAATATTGTTTAAACATTTGATTTTAAAACTTTGAATTCCAGATTCTTTCCCTTCCTTCCTTGTCACCCACCATTACTGGGAAGGTAAGCAATTCAATATAGGTTGTATGGGTGTAGCTATGTGTAATGGGAATGTAAATTTAAAGATCTTCTCTGCCTCTAGGCTAAAGTGCACCTGGAGCCTGGGGTGAGAGGCTTGTTTTTCAGTAGATACTTCTTGATTGGCCAGTGAGTCAATAAGGTTGTTACATTCTCTGAGCCAGGAGAAGGCTATATAAGCCCTGATGTGTAGCTTTGTTTTGGGGCTCACTTTGAGAAGTGTTCTGTGATTTGATATGGATTCTGGGAAGCTGTTGTCCAGAGCTTTGAAAAACCCAGATGCTGAAACCCAGATGTTGATTGGGTATGGATGTAATGGTTGGACAATTTGGAAATCTGTCTACTTGATCTGTTTCTCTGACTTGATAGTTTTGTCTGGATACTTTGAAGTTCAGGGTGCTGACCTTTTCCCCCTGAACTAGGTGAATGATACATATCTGACTGATTAAAGTAAGCTTGTTAACCCATTTTGAGTTGCTTTCCTTTAACAAAGCATATACAAGAACCTGTGTTGGCAGCAACCCTGAGGACGCTTGGGGTGCTTGCTGCTACACTATGCAAAGCATTTCCATAGTGGATATATTGTGAAAGACTGACTATATTTCCCTCCATCCTATCCCTTCCCCCACTTGCTCTATTCTCTACTTTGACCCTGTCCCTTTTCAAAAGTGGTTGCTTTTAACTACCCTCCTACCCAACCTGCCCTCCCCTCCATCATTCCCCCTCTCATCCCCTTCCTCCCTACTCTCCTGTAGGGTGAGATGCCATATTTAGTGTGTATGTCATTCCCTCCCTAGGACAAATTCAATGAGAGTAAGTTTGACCCATTCCCTTTTGCCTTCCTGCTCTTCCCCTCCATTGTAATAATTATCCCTTGCCTCTTCTATATGAGATAATTTACCCCATTCTCTCTCCCCATCTCCTCTCATTATATTCCTCTCTCACCTCTCAATTTTGCCTTTTAAGTATCATCCCTTCCTATTCAATTGGTCCTGTGCCCTCTATCTATGTATACCTGTAAACATATGTACACACAGTCACATATGTATTCAAACGCACATATACCCTCCTATATAGATATTTATGTCTACATATATACATTTATATTCCCTTCAAATATTCTCATACTGAGAAAAGTTTCATAAGTTACAATGATTGTTTTTCCATGTAGGAATGTAAATAGTTCAACTTTGATAAGTTCTTTATTTCTTTTCTCTGTTTACCTTCTCATGCTTCTCTTGCTTCTTGTATCTGAATGTCAAAATTTCTATTCAACTCTAGGTTTTTCATCAAGAAAGCTTGAAAGTCCTCTATTTCATTGAATAGATATATTTTCCCCTGAAACATGATACTCTGTTTTGCTGGGTAGGTGATTCTTGGTTTTAATCCCAGCTCCTTTGACCTCCTGAATTTCATATTCTAAGCCCTTTGATCTCTCAATGTAGAAGCTGCCAGATTCTGTGTTATCCTGATTGTATTTCTACAATATTCAAATTTTTTGTTCTTGGCTGCTTGTAATATTTTCTCTTTGACCTGGGAACTTTAGAACCTGGCTATAATATTCCTAGGAGTTTTCTTTTTTGAATCTTTTTCAAGAGGTGATCATTGAATCCCTTAAACCTCTATTTTGCCCTCTGGTTCTAAAACATTAGGGCAATTTTCCTTGAGAATTTCTTGAAGGATGATTTCTAGGTTCTTTTTTTATCATGGCTTTCAGGTAGTCCAATAATTTTCAAATGATCTCTCCTGGATCCATTTTCCATGTCACTAGGTTTTCCAATGAGATATTTCACATTGCCTTCTATTTTTTTCATTTTTTTGGATCCGTTTAATAGTATCTTGATTTCTAATAAAGTCATTAGCTTCCATTTGCTCCAATATAATTTTGAAGAAATTATTCTCTTAATAGAGATTTTGAGATTCTTTTTCTATCTGGCATATTTAACTTTTTAAGGCATTCTTCTCCTCATTGGGTTTTTGAGCCTCTTTTGCCATTTGAATTAGTCTATTTTTTAAAATGTTATTTTCTTCAATCAGGTTGTTGACTCTCTTTTCATGATATTCTTGAATCATTCTCATTTTCCTTCCCAATTTTCCTCCACTTCTCTTATTTGGTTTTCAAAATCCTTCTTAAGCTCCTCTATGGCCTCTAAGCAGTTCATATTTTTCTTAGAAGCTTTTGTTTCAGGAGTTCTAACTTTGTTGTCTTCCTGCTGTTCTATGCTTTGATCCTTTTTCTCCCCACAGAAAGGAATCCAAAGTTGGATTGCTGTGCTTTCTTTTCCTCCTTTGATTGCTCATATTGACACTCAATTACTTAACTTTTGTGCTTTTTGACACAGTAGAACTCTGCTTGCAGAGAGGAGAGTTTTATCCCAAATTGGTGGGGTTTTCTCAGCTGCTGAAGGTATTTGTTTGGTGCCCTCTCAGAAGCCTCCACAGGCTCTGGTACCTGGTCACACACCTCAGGACTTCCATCCAGGACAGCAATCCAGATCTAAGCAGGTTAAAGTAAGAGCAATTACCTTCTAAATGGTCGCTTGGTCCCCCTACAATCTGCAGGCCAGGAGCTCTGAAGCCTCCATGTGGTGGTGTTGCTGCACCTCAATCACTTCTTCCTCTGGGGGCAGAGTCCAGACTACACTCCTGGATCCCCTGTACCCAAATTCCACACTAACCTCTCACTTTGCCTTTGGCATTTATTGGTTGATAATTTTGGAAACTGCTACAGATGCTGGTGATGCACTTTCCTGATGACCCTCCAGCTGTGCCTGGTCAGGGCCTCCCTAGGGCTAAAGCTACATGCTCAAGTGGGGCTGGGCTCTGCTCCCAGCATGGTGTGATGAACACTTCTGGGAGGCCTGCTGGGCTGCTTTCAGCAGAAGATTTGTTTCTCTCTGTCACTTTGTGGGTTCTGTATCTCTAAAGTTTGTTCAAAGTCATATTTTATAGGTATTTGCAGGGGTTATGGGGGGAGCTCGGGGAGTTTTCCTGCTTTTACACTGCCATCTTGGCTCTGGCCTTAGCTTTATATCTATTTATCTTATCTTAATCAAGTTCTAGAATGCTTACAATTGTACCCAGTAACAGTAGGGTAAAGAAAGCATCCTTAATATAAAACATCATCTCATCATTATTTACCCATAGATTTGATAAGGGTATATGATCTGTTCCCCCCCACCCCAAGAAGAGTTTACTACCCTTTCTCCCAATTATACTCCCCCATACTGAAATATCATTCCATGAAATACACTGATTCACTTGTAAATTGTTTTAGTGTTTTCTGGACCTCCAACTTTACTTGTACATCTTTACAACATCTTTAAATTTTGCTTTCATCTTCAATATCTTGATGGTTTCTCTCTTTTTTACCCCCTTAAAAAAAACTTTCAAGGGGTGGCTAGGTGGTGCAGTGATTCAGGAGAATCCGAGTTTTGTTCCAGCCTCAGACACTTAATACCACCCCCCCCCACACACACACACAAAACTAGCCATGTAACCTTGGGCAAGTTACTTAAACCCAATTGCCCTCCAAAAAGCAAAAATAAAAGTATGAGGGGGAAAAAAACTTTCATAATGCACCATGGCTTTTAAAACATACTCTCTAAAATCAGAAATTTATTTCAATATTTTCTTTTTATTAAATTTAATAAATACCTTTTCATTTTAATTGAAATTTATTTCAATACATACTTTTCTTGGCAATTATACTCATATTTATTTTATGCCTGTACTTTGGGGTGTTGCCAGGCAAAAAATAATTATGTATGTATGTATGTATATGTGTATATATGTATATATGTGTATATATATATATATGTATATATATATATATTCTTTTAGCATTTCCGTTGTGGCCTTTTTGGGTGGTGGTTGTTGATAATCCAATATTCTTTCAAGATTAGACTTGGGTTTGTAGAGTATGTCATTTTCTTTTCTAGTGTGTATTCCTTTGCTATTTGAAATAAATTATTATATTCACTTGTTAAGTTTCTAGTGAATATTAAAAAAATATGAGACATATTCACTTTCTTTTATACTTGAGGGTATTCTGGCTGCTTAAAAATTTTATTACTTATCATTACAATTGGTAACTTTTTACTGTGCATCTGGGAGTTTGAAGCGTCCTTTTTTTTTCATTGGAGGCAATATTTTATAATTGGTATTTTATTTTCAATATTCAGAGGTTCTTAGCACTCTCCTTATTTTTTTTCATTTTATTATGACTTCCAGGACTTTTATTTGCCCTGTTCTTCTAGGGAGACTTGATAGTCAACACACATCTGTGCATCATGTCTTTGAGGTCAATGGTTTTAGCTTTCATAGAGACCTTAAGTTCTTTTTTGCTTCTTTTTCTGCCAGATTTTCTATCACTTCAATATTTTTACATTGTAAGTCTATATATTTCTTATTCTCTGTATTTTCTTTAAGAAACTGGCTAATGTAGATGTCATTTTTATGAATATTGCAATTGAATTTTAAATTTCTTCATTAAGATATATAAATTCTCACATATATTCATCACTAACTTATTCTCTAACAGATTTGATTCCTCTTCAGAGTGATTCTAGAATTAGGATTCCACAGGTTTCTATGTTTCATCAGACACTGGCTCATATTTCTTTATTTTGCAATAGTTGACATGTTTGTGATCTCTTTGATGATTTAGTAGCCATCTTTCCTTCAGGTTTCAACTTATAAGATTTATTTGTTTGTACTCTGGATCTTCATGTTTTTCCCTGTTGAAATATTTAATATTTCAGCATTTTTTTCATTGTAGTCCAATTTCAATTGCTTTTTGGTTTCTACCATTTGGAGGTGGGCACATCCCCAGTATAGATTTCAAAGTTGACTCAGTCTGGTTCTCTGACATTAGTAACGTTTAGGGGGATAAGAGTGCCTGATCTAGATTTCAGTGGCCTTTCCTTTAGGACTCTAACAGTCCCTCAAGCTCAGCTCCTACCCTAGTTTCCTCCTTTGGTTTACTTCCTTTCCTTCTTGTGACTGGGCTTAATCAGAATTTGCTACATTTTTTATGAGCAGGGGGAAGTTGAGGAATCATCATAGGTGGAGTCTTTGAATCCTATAACATAGGGCCAACCCCAGGTATAAAGTGACATTATGTGCTAACATCTCCTCAATTCCCCTGCCCCCCAACACTTCATTTTGTATCTGGGAAGAAGCAATGTATGCCAATTGTTATTGGTGAGGGTGGGCAAAATAGGACATATGCCATAAAAACCTGCATCAAGAGAGGATCTCAAAAAACTTCCCCAAAAAACTTTGTGGATCACTGTGAATGCTTAATAAGAGTAGGATATAAAGGCTAGTGAGCATTAGTATTTTGTGGCACTCATTAATATAAATATTAACTTATTCAGGTTCTGTCTGATCTGTTCTCTATATTTAGCTGAGATTGTTTCTACATCAAGTTCATAATTTCTTTTCTTGTGAATATTTGACAGTTTATATGTCTGGGAAATATGTATATTTCTTCGCAGTGTTATTCCCATCTTTTCATATGCTTCAGAATTATGTTGCATAAGTTTTAAATCATATCTGGAGTGTAAAGAAAATCCAAAACAGATTAAACATACTTTCATAAACTTAGATAAAAAAGGCCTTGATATTTCAAAGGGAGGGTCTATTATAATAAAGTCTAATTTAACTACAAATTAGGTCCAAGTGTTTACCAGTAAAACTGTCATTTATCTTATACTGTCAATATAAATAGTCTATTTATTATCACATTTTCATGAACCAAGAGACCTCAATAAAGATCTTGTTCTAATTAGCAACTTATTAGTTAACTGCTAAAATTATATAGGAGGGAAACTTTAAAACAAAATTTAGATATTTAATAGTTTTTTAAAATGGCCATTTTCCAAAAATGAAAGGAAAACCCGACAAATTTATGAAAGATATCTTTATCTTTACTGAAAATTGTGATATGTTTTGAAATTGTTTTCTCATTAAGATAGGTTTAAGTTAGTTATTGCTAGCTAGAAACATGAACAAAGTACAAAAATATGTAAGGTCTAAAAGGATAAATGTCTAAGGATCACCATTATGTGGTTTTTAGGGCACATGATAGTGATTGTATGATCTTTAGACATTTATCATTATCTATACTTATAAGATCTTTAGAGAATTGCTTTCCTGGTCATATTTTTTGCATTTTATCAACTTGGTAATAAAGTAATGTGTTATTTTTAAATAACTAATACAACTTAAAAGGTACATGGGTCATCAATATCAATTAAAATATTAGTCCTGTTATTATCACAAAGTTAATTATATGAAAAATAATTTTCATCCCAGATACAGTAGATTCATGTTTCTATATTCTCCACAGATAGGAATACCTGTCTATGATTTGTTCCTGGCAGCTTCTGCTAGTACAATCCCCTTTGTCTATTAGCTACTCAAATTCAGTTGGGATTCAGTACCGTGAACCACCTTGTATTAACATATTTCTCTTGGTTTATAAACCTTATGAATATCTCATACTACCTGATCTTTTTAGATGACTTTTATTTCTCTCTTCTTTTTAAAAAGTAAATGGGATCTCATTAATTCAAAGTGTGGGGAATATCTGAGCCTATTCTATCACGTTCAAGACTGAATAAGGGGAAGAACATGGTGGCTCTGGTCCATATTGACACATCATAGCAGGCCCAAGGCAGATTTTCCCTGTGTCTAGTCTATCTCACATAACTGCTAATAAGATATCATAAAAATCTGAAGGAAACTGACAATATTAGAGAAAATGGGAATCCCTTTTCTTGAAAAAAAAATCTGTCACCCAGTTATGTTGGGGAATTAAAATCATTCTATGAATCTGATTTTTTAGAAAAAGCATTTATAAGGGACTACTACATGCTAAACACTATGCTAAGATATCCCTTGCTTCAAATAGCCCTCTCAATTAAGGAATTTTCACTCTACTTGAGGAAAAATATATACAAATAAATCAATTCAAAGTATACACAAAGGAAATACCCTAGTATCTGGAAGAAGCAGGAAAAACCTTAAGCAAGGCCTGGCTCCTGAGTTGAACTGTGGCCACATAAAGACAGAAACCATAGAAAGTTATATGATGGTCTGAGTTCCTTACTTTAACATCCTGTGAAACTTCATCTTACAAATCCTTCTCCTCCTTCTTCCTTTTTTTTTTAGAAGGGGAGAGATATTCAATATATTGACATAATAGCTTGGTGTCACAGTGGATAGAGACCAGGACCTAGAGTTAGGAAGACCTAAGTTCAAATCTGACCTCAGAAACTTACTGTGTCACCCTGGGCAAATCATTTAACCTTTGTCTTCCTCAGTTTCTTCAACTATAAAATGGGAATAATAATAGTACCTCTCTCTCAGGGTTGTTGTGAAGATCAAATAAGGTAAAATTTGTAATGCACTAAGCAGAGTTCCTGACATATAGTAGATACTTATTAATCACTTTTTCTCTGCCCCCAAAAGATATATACACATATATGTATAAGTGTACATATACATATATGAATATGTATATAAATATGCCAAGAAATAGTGCTAAATGTGGATTTTGCGAGGAAATGGTAGAAACTCTCCAACTCATCCTTACAGGCTGCAAAATATCTACTAGATACCTAATAAGACACAAGCAGTTCAACTTTATTTCACAAAATAACAAATCTATCTACTATAAACAGTGACCTCAAAATATCTTTGGAAATTCAATAACTTATGTTAGTCTTGGCCAAATCTCTGCTAGAAAACTGCCACCTACAACTACCCCCAATATAATGTAGATCCATAAAAATTAAGAATGTTTTAAATAAATATTGTCATACCCAAAATTCATCACCTGAAAGCTACATAGCATGACAGACTTTCAAAGTATAGAGCCCTAATGAAAGAAATCAATACTATGTAGATATGGAATGAAATTCATATTGTTCCCATCATCCTTTCTTCTATTGGATTTTTCCTGAACATGATTTCAGTATGGATACAGAGGAGATTAAAATGCAATCATTTGATTCTATTATGAAAAGCAATTGTTTCATCTCTCTATGCAGTGGTCTGCTGAGTAGTAAATATGAAAGAATAAGGGGTTGGATGGCTACTTATCCCCAATAATTTTTCTTTGTTACTATTTCTTTTAAACAATAGCAGCAACAATGAAAAAAGAAGTTCATATAGCACTTTAAAGCTTTTCAAGTGTTTTACTTGTTTTTGAAGCCCTTGAATGTTTCTATAGAAGCAGGTAGGTGATACAGTGGATATATAGCACTGGTCCCTGGACTCAGGAACATTAGAGTTCAAATATGACTTCAGGGGGCAGGTAGCTGGTGCAGTGAATAGAGTACTGGCCTTGGAGTCAAGAGGACCTGAGTTCAAATCTGGCCTCAGTTGTATGACCTTGGGCAAGTCACTTAACCCCAATTGTCCTGCCTTCTGCCCTCCAAAACAAAAACAGATATGGCTTAAGACATTCACTGTGTGATCCTGATAACTTTGCCTCTCTCTGCCTCAGTTTCTTCAACTGTGAAATAGGAATAATAACGGCAACTACCTTCAAGGGTTCTTGTAAGAACCAAAAGAAATAATATTTGTAAAGTACCTTACATCTAGCTTTCCCCCTTCTTCCTCTTCTCCTATTTAAATCACACGGCAACTTTGTGTTGTGACTTAGGTTCTACATATATGATTATTCTTATTTTACAGATAAACTGAGGCAGAGTTGAGTTAAGAGATTTGCTTGGGGTTAGACAGCTGGTAAGTATCTGAATCACAAAAAAAGGGAAAAGAATTATGAGAGAAAAAAAAAACAACCCTTAAGAATTAGAACTCTCTAGGTTTATAGTAGCCTGCCTTTTAGATAGCTGACTATTTAACTAAAGACCTTCATGCAAAGGCCTGATGCCATTTTGTCAGGGATGAGTTGTTCTTGACGGCTTCGAAGGTGCCTTCCAAATCCATCTTTTTCTATGCAGAAATTATGTGATCAACGATTTTCCTTGAGGCAACCCACATTGTTTGACGAAAGTATTTGAGGTAATCGTTGCTGTTGTTCAGTGGTATCTGATTCTTTGTGATGCTATTTTGGGTTTTCTTGGCAAAGATACTGGAACAGTTTGCCATTTCTTTTTCTAGCTAATTTTACAAATGAGGAAACTAAGCCAAACAAGGGTTAAATGATTTGCTCAGGTTCACACAGCTAGGAAGTGTCTAAGGCCAGATTTGAACTCATGGAGATGAGTCTTCCTGATTTCAAGCTCAGTTCTTGATCTACTGTGCCACCTAGCTACCTAATTTGAGGAAATAAGCCCAGAAAAAAGACAAAGGTTGATCCTGTTTATTGTAATTCCTGCTCATATACACAACGGATTTCTGATTTCATCAGTGGGTAGAAATTTGATAAACATCTACTCATCATACCACACATTCTTCAAAACACAGAGTAGACTGCTATCCAAATTGACAATATTGATAGGAAAGTAACATCAGAAAAGAAAATCAGCATATTTTGTATATAATGTTTATGAATTTGGAACAAGAAAATCTGAGCTAGAATCATACTCCTGGCACTTACTAGTCACATGACCCTGTACTACTCTCTATATGCTTTAGACAGTGTCATAATATTTAGTTATTAAGATATATAAGGGCTGCTAACACAACTGATTACAGCTGTCACAAATTGAGTGTATCTAGATTGTGAGATGGTCTAGCAAGATGCAGTTCCACAGATAATTTAGTTGCCAAATAACAAACAAGTTGAAGAAAATCACCATCAATTTTATTTTTGCCATGTGGTAATGCCTGAAAGATTAGCTTATTTCTAAGGGCTCCAGAACTCTTCTTGTGAGTACCACAGCTGTCACTCTGTTGCAGCTGAACTTTGTCAAATGGAGTGACAGATTGGGTTATCTCAATTGAAAGCTATTTTTTCTTTATCTTTTAAATTGCGAGACATTCTTAAGGTGTTTTACGATAATCCTCCACTGCCTGCATTGCTTTATTGATTAAAGTGCCACTGAGAAGCTTTTGGTGAAAGTATGGCCTACTCCAGATGACACAGATATTGTGAGGTTATTGTTATATTTGTAGTCAGATGACTGCATATGGGAATGCTGTGATTGAAAAACAGATGAAATGTTTTGAAATCATAATTGTATTAGCCTTGACATATTTTGCTTACCCTTAGGTAACTGTTAACCCATTTCAACTTTTGCAAAGAAAATTCAAGGAAAAAAAAGGAATGGATTTCTTTTTGTGGTCAGAGAAAAAAGTTTTAGTTTATCCTTAAATGAGGGAACAACCATGAAATGATACTGAATGATTGAATCATTCATTAATTTAACAAATGTTTATTGATTACTATTCTATGTAATCCAACAAAATAATATATCTTAGAGTGGTTTAAAGCCTTAAAATTGCATTGTTGTTGTTGTTACAGATTGGTATGAGGTCAGGGAGCTGGCCTCAGGGTGGGTAAGATCTCATTTCAAGGCTTCTGGCTGAGACTTGTACTGGCTGTATGATGATGGGCAAGTCACTTAAACTTTTAGTAACCTAGGAAAAATTTTTTTTTAAAGCAATCTGGGTTAAGTAACTTGCTCAAGGTTACACGACCCGTTATTTCTAGGTGTGGTGCTAAGTATTTGAGCCCGGATTTGATCCCCAGGTCATCCCAACACTGGAACTGGTGCTCTTACTCGCTGAGCCACCTGGCCACCCCTAAGCAATTGGGGTTAAGTAACTTGCTCAAGGTTACATGGCCAGGTGTTTCTGGGTGGGTGCTAAGTGTCTGAGCTCAGATTCAATCTCCAGGTCATCCCGACACTGGAGGTCGTGCTCTTACTCACTGTGCTACCTGGCCGCCCCCTCTAGGAAATTTTTTATTACTGTAAATTGTAAAGAAGGTGCTGGCCTAATCCTAGAGAAAGTTTCTTTACCTGGGAACTCCCAAAGCCAGTAAAATCACAGTTGCAAACCCTATTCCCTTAAAAGGAGTGAATGTAAAATGTGTCATTTTTCTTCATTCATAGAAATTAATATAAATGTAAGAGTACTAAGCAAGTTTAGTTGTGTTGATGTTCAATGTTAACATTATTTTTCCAATAAATTATTATAATATATAATATTATATATAATATAAAAAATAAATATGCAAACAAAAAAAGGAAGGAAAATTCATGCCAGGATGAATTAAATTCTTTTTTTTTTGACAGCACAACTAGATTGGCATAACAAGAAATGCTGTAGATAGATTGTACTTATATTTTAGAAATTTAATTGACAAAGACTCTCTCACTATCCTTGTGGATCTATTGGAGACCTGTACTATATGATAGGGCACTTGGGGGATCCAGAATTAGCTGGAAAACCATAGCTAAAGCATAAAGCATAATTCTTAACGATTTGATGTCACTTTGAAATTAAGTATCTAAAATATAAGGGCTTAAGATTTCTAGTGATCTGTCCGTGGTTCTTTGTTGCTTAAAAATGTCAATGACTTAGATGAAAACATATAAAGCATACTTATTGTACTTGTTTGCAAAGATTGGAGGAGTAAGTTAAATGATAGAACTATGATTCTAAGCATTCTCATTAAGCTAGAATAGGCTAAATTGACTAAAAATCAAAATAAATAGTGATAAGTGTAAATTTTACTCAAGAAATCAACCTCACATATATGGTAGTAGAGAGATCTAGCAAAATAACAGTTCATATGAAAAATATCTTGAGGATTCAGGATACTTTGATCACAATATGAGTCAAGAGTATAATCTGGCAGATGTCCACAGAGATGTTCACCTATTCAGTAATAAATAGCTAAACAAATTATAGTATAGTATACATGGATAGGTAGATAAATGGCATATATATTTATATGTATATATGGTTTATAATAGCAAGTTGTACATAATAGATTTGCAGTTTCATGTACAATCATCTTTTTATTATACTATTACAAAATACTTGTTTTATTTCATAAATTAAAAATAAATAAAAGCAAACAAATTATAGTATGTTAATGTAATGAAAAATATTATTGCATCCTAAGAGACAACAAAACTGACAGCTTTAAAGGAAACAGAACTTTATGAAATGAACAGAATGAAAGAATTAAGAGAAAAAGTGTACTTTGACAACATTGTAAAGAAAAACAAATTCAAAAGAATTTAGAACTCATCAATAGAATGTTCAACTAAAAAATCAGAGGATTGAAGATGAAGTATACTATTCATCTCTTGCCAGAGAGGTGATAGATGTAACTTGTCGAAAAAGACATGCATTTTTAAACATGGCTGATGTGGGAATTTATTTTGTCTTTCTATAATATTTGTCATAAGGTTTTTATTTTACTTTATCTTGATGATTTCTTATTGTTTAATTTGGAGGTGGAAATGGGACAAAATAAACAATGGGAACTATTGTTAAAAATATCAATAGCACTGAAAATAAATTTATGGATGTAAACTAAACCAGTTCACCCTAAAATTTTATAATTAAAACTGGAAAAAGTATAAGAAATAGATGAAAGATTGGCCATATTTGCCAGTGTTTCTATAGGCATTTATAGATATTGGTACTTTGATTCAGTATCTGATATGCTATGTGAATAAACAGAAATGGGACTTAAGTTGGTGAAATTGGTTGGATCAGACCAAATATACCCAAAGAAGGCTGTGCATAAGGGGACTGATTTTTTTGGGAAAAAATAAGGGAATGATTTTTTAAGATAAATAAAATTGGGAAAAATATCAAATTAAGGAAAAAAATCCTCAGTATTATTAACAATCTAGGTAAATAAATAGGAAATAATAATTACCACTGCACTTGCCTTCACTGAATATTGATTATTGATTAATGTGATCAAATGTGAAAAGGGAATATTGCAGGCTATTGAAAATTATCTTCTGTCAGACAACACTGTCACAGTAACACATTTGTATCCTCAGTACCTTCATTAGTACATTTCTGGGCTACCAGCAGATATAAAGAATACAATATCTTTCTGTATTGATAATTGACTGATTTTTAAAAAATGACTCAGTAAGAATAATAACAATACTAGTAATAAAAATAGCATTTGCCAAAATAATGTTGGCAAAGTGCTTTACATATGTGAGCTATTTGATACTTATTTTTTTTTTTTTTTGCTCTTTGGAGGGCAATTGGGGGTTAAGTAATTAACCCAAGGTCACATGTCTGGTTTTTTTCTGTTAAGTGTCTGAGGCCGTATTTGAAGTCAGGTCCTCCTGACTCCAGGGCCGGTGCTCTACTCACCATGCCACCTAGCTGCCCCTATTTGATAGTTATAACAAACCTGTGAGGTAGGTGCTGCTATTATCCAATTTTACAAACTGAGGCACATAGAAATTAAATGAATTGCCCAGATTCAAGCAACAAGTGAGCATCTATGGCAATATTCATACACATGTCTTTGTGATTCCAAGTTCTGCACTTCTTTTGCTATGCCACCTAGCTGCGTTTAGCTTTACTCAGTAGAACCAATTCTTCCTTGAAAGCTCTCTCCCCAAAAGGAATCTCTCATGCACATCTTAAGATCATATAAAATTACTTGATTGATGCACCTACAGAGATAGTTTTATTCTGTGTTCCTCTAATTATCAATAACCAAGTGAACTATAATGTACATAGATGTATGGTCACTGAAAATATTTGACAATGAAACAGAATATATTCTGTGAAAAGTCCAAATGGGGGAGAGTTTGTATATAGAAGGAGAGATCTGCCAGACAGCCTTGTTGGGGATGTCACTGTATTGACTTGGTCAAGCTCTGGAATGATATCAGTCAGTTAGTTGACAATAGCTCAGAAGATGTCATCCTAGCAATCCTTCCTGATTCCATGGCCAACTTTTTTTTTTCACTGTGTTGTATGACTCCTCCAAGGTGGGCTGTTGTTAATATTTTATATAGTTTTATTTTCTGTTATCTCTTAAATTGGAAAAATTATTATCTATCTTCTAAAATAGATTCAAAAGTTTAATACTTCTAGTTGGCACTCTACCGCCTTTAGATCTTGCATGAGACATTGTATGCACATTCTATTTAGTTGCATACACATTTTATTTAGTTTTGTATTTTAGTTACCAGGGAATATATCTGCCCAATGGTCTCTACTCCATGACCAGAGGATATATTTATTATATAGAGTTTCCATCTCTGTCAGAGTTAGATCCATTCTTCTGTAAATAGTAGAAAATTAATTTAATGTGTGTTGAATTAAAAGGATACACATAGATTTCTTAGATCAATTATTTAGATCAATTAGATCAATTTATTAGTTTTGAAAAACAAAGAAAATGTTCTTTAAAATGTTATGCTTTTTCTCAGAAGAAAAAAAAATCTAAGAAAATATGACGCATGATGACTTCAGTTTTCTTATCATAGAATTATAATCTTTGAGGGATATAAATGGAATGACATCTGAGAACTCTGACCTCCAATGTGTAGAACACTGTGTTTATGTTGTAAACTTAAGATTCTAATTGCTGATCCTTTCTCTGCAGATGCCATCAAAATATGTTTTATGATCATCTACTGGGTCCTGAGTTTAACTTTTGAAGAATTAAAATATTGACAACTTAATGCTTGGGGGAAAAATGCCAATTGAAAAAAATTTGTTAAGTTAATGGATACTAACTCTTGTACATGTGCTTTTAAAATAAACATTCAACTAAGTCAAAGTGGTTGATGAATATATCCCAGCTGATGCTGGTTGGTATTTTCTTAGGGATTGATATTGCAATTTGTTTTATATTCAGGGGTTATGTATAAGCATAAGAAAACTGTATTTTTTTTGTTACAGCTCACTACATGTGCCCAGGGATACATGTAGTCAATTCCAAAAGGTACATGCACATATAAACATGTGTAATATGCAAACATTCAAATGTGTATTAACCACATGTGTCTATGCACAAAGTTTGTAGATAAACTGATTATGGATGAGATCTGGCTGGCATTAATTATTGGGGCATAGTAACATCAATAATCAATTTGTCAAAGTTAGGACTTTTCTCTGGAATAAAATAGCCATAATTTATCCCTCTAAGGGTTTTTTTTCCCCAAGTTGAATGATATTAACTGATAGATATAATTTATTGTAATTAAATGCATATTCTTGAATGGCTTTTTAATGGTGAGCCAATTCCTCGTTAATCTTAAATGAACCAACCTGAAAGCCCTAGGGGGATCATGTGTTAATTTAATATTAAACATACCTTATAGTATAGAAATAAATAGATTCACCATGAGGTGTTCTTGATTCTTCATGAATAAGATCTAAAGACACATTATGGAGAAAGTTAGCTTTGTACTTTAGAATAGAGCTCCAAGAGGCCAAGATCTCCTTATGAAGCATGATATCTACTCTTTCCCTATTATGGGACAATTGGACCTGGCCAGTGTTGTGGCTGGAGGGCTGAGTGGTGTTGAATTGTGAGCCATGACCTTCACCAAGAATCAGTCCATAAATTTGCTTTGGGTGAATAATAAAGCCAAAGTTTCACCAGTTTGATTTTTATAGCAGTTGGTAGGAGAATTAATACTTCAGCTGTGGAAAGATATAGGGCAGCCCAGTGAAGGTGATGAGGAATTATCTTGAGGAGGAATTATCTTGACCCAGAATTGCCTTGACCCAAGGTCAAGTCAGTTAAGTGAGAGTCAGAATACTTCATCAAGAGGTGGAATATGGGAGGCCATGGATCTCTTTATACTGTGAACCTAAAGACTTTTTCAAACCAGTTCTCCCTATGCAGAGGTGATTTGTTCATGAGTGTCAGCTAGAACTACCAATTTAATGGCCCCTGACTCTTCATTTAACCTATGCCAGTCTTTTCACAAAGAAGGAACTGATTCTAGCAAAGAGATAGCTTCAGGCTGTTACTTCAGGCATTACTACCCTCCCCCTCTCCCACCTTTGGACTACCTCTCCCATCCCTCTAGAATGAACTACCTCCCAAGGGAAATCAGAAGGTAAGAAGGCTTTTACCACTAATGAAGTGGGGGTGATGATGGCAGGAGAAGTTTAAACCTAAGTTTTTATATCCAGATCTGAGAAGCTGTTGATATGGTAAGGGCTGAGTTTTCTAGAGGCTTGGAATGTGCTAACTAGAGGACATCATGGGAATAAAAAGGTAAAAACCTAAGTCACTCTAACTTAGAAGGAGTGGGGAGGGAAAATCAAATATATAAGGGGCCATAGATAGTAGCTGTCAGGTTACTCTTATGCTAGGAGTCTCTCAATAAATCCTTAAGGGGAACACTAGCTTCCATCAGGGTTTTGAGGGAAGATCAATGGAACAAGAAACATCTTGTTTCAGTGGAGTTGTGGTGGTTAGTCAGAGTCAGTATATTCTGGACATAGATACTATGAATCTTGGGGAGTTAATAACTGCAAGGCACCTTCTGTTAGTGGTTATTGTGGATAGGCAATATAAAAAAAAACAATAACAATAGCTCACATGTATGTAGTGTTTTAATGTGTAAAAAGTCCTTTACATATTTTATTTCATTTAGTCCCCATAATAATCCTGGGAGGTGGGTGCTATTTTTTAATTCCCATTTTTATACTTGAGGAAATTGAGGAAACTGATGTTGTGACTTGTCTAATGTTGCCTAGCTGGGAGGATTTGTACTCTCTTTTTACTGAATCTAGATTGGGGAGAGGGATCCAATATGCCATATAACTGCCTTTGTAGGGCTTAATGGAAGTTCTTCAAGTTCCTTGAACCACTACATATACTTAATATTAAATAGTATTGGATTGGAGGAGGTGAAGTATATTTTCTTCCTAATTTTAAAAGCAAAAGAGGATAGAACACTTATCTATATACCTTATCTTCATAATAACCTTGTATGGCTAGTAAAGAAGGGAGGTAGTACATGAGGGCTTACAGTAGATCATTAGGAGGGGAATAAAGTTATCATTCTGGTTATGATGACCATTCTTGACATTGTCAACATAGTGGACTAGTTAGTTTAGGCCTAGGGTGAGTGGAATGGGGTAGAGATCTAACCAATTGCTTTTTTCTATTCTCATGTCTGACTAGTCAGTAAGAGTTTGATTCTACCTGGGACTGAATTCAGTATATTGTCACTATCTTTCCTCTGGGCAACTTGATTTCTCTTTTATGCTGTCACAGTTTGGTGAACAGAGACCTGGGAGAGGCCTTACTCCCTGAGGGAATTTCTGTCTACCTCAATGTTGATGATGTAATGTTGATTGGGCCTAATGAGGCAGTGTTGAAAGAGACTTTAGATGGAATTTTGGCTCATGTGAGAGACAATGTGTGGACGGTCAACTTTAAGAAAATTCAAGGACCAGCTTGCTCAATTAAAGTTTTTGGAATATACTGGATTTAGAGAACAAAGACCATTATAAGCTAGTAACAATGGTCCCCCTATGGCCTTAAAAGGCATCTCAGAAACTTGATCTTTGGAACTGGGAAAAACCAATATCCTCCATCTGGCCATTTCAATGTCTCCCCTTTACCTAGTCATTCGCAAGTCTGACTCTTTTGGATGTCTCAGATTAGGCTCTGTCTTTGGAAGACACAAAACAGGCTCTCCGTTTCTTTCCTGGGTTTTTATCATCCTTTAGGAGCATATATTATTAGACAGTGTAAAGTAAAGTGAGCAGAACCAAGACAATTTCTTTAACAACAGCATTGTAAAAACAGACAATTTTGGAAGACTTAAAAAATCTGATTAATGCAATGACAAACCATGATTCTATCAATGATAGTGCAAACTAGACTCTATATATAGACATATATATATGTAGGTATGTGTGTATAGATATAGATATATGAGTATAGGTGTATGTATATATAAATATATATATGCAGATATATGTGTGTGTATATCTATCTATCTAGAGTGAGAGAGAGCTGATGTGTGAATATGTTTAGCTTAAGTACACATATTTGTTCTGAGGGTTTTGTTTTTCTTTCTTCTTTTCCTGCTTGGGGGAAGGGTAGAGAAAATAAATACTTGTAGTTAAAAAAAATAAACATAATTTCAACAAAAAATTCAAACAAAAAAAAGAAGTGTCATAAGGGGTATCATACAGAAATTGTGTGAATAGAAATGGCACTGAGCCAGTAATTTAGTGAGAGTTATGGGTCAAACATAGCCTGAGTTTTGGTGCATGGAATCTCAATGGGCTCAGAGGAAGGCCAGTAATATATGCACAGAAAAGATAGACATGTTTTATTGAAGGGCATGGAAAAAAATGTCATGGAATAAAAACGTTTAGATAGGTGCCAATCCATGTTAATAAACATTATATATACATTTTTTATTGAGTTCAATTCAATGAGGATATATTAAATACCTGTTAGGTGCATTGTGCTGAATTTGGGCATTGTGTATAAAAAGTCAAAAATGTATTGGCTCCCTGTCTTCATGGAGATTAACTTCTACTGGGGCAATGATTCATAACCTGGGGGCCTCGAGCACTCAAAAAAGATAAATATGTTTTAGTGTTTTATTTCTTTTGCAATTGTATTTTGAACATTTAAAAATGTTATTCTGAAAAGAAGACCCCAAACTTTACCAGACTCCCAAACAGGTTCAACACACACACACACACACACACACACACACACACACACACACGCAAAGATTTAAAAAAAACCTATACTAGAGAAATACAATCAGGCAGGAACCATATAAGTAAAAACGAAATCATTTAAGTAGGGAGAGAATACTAAAAGCTGGTTAGATAAGGAAAGAAACACTAGGAAATATCTGAGCTAGGCCTTAAAAGAAGTTAAGGCTTCTATAAGGCAGAGGTGAAGGGGGAATGCATTTTGGGTATGGTGAATAGACTGTGCAAAGGAATATACATGAACAACAGACCATCAGCTTCTGGGTTTGGCCAGAATATAGAGTATATACAAAGAATTAATATGGAATAAGTCTAGACAGCAGCCAAATATGGAAGCCAGATTGTGTAAGACTTCAAGTGTTGTGCTGAGGAGGGTATAAATTGTTCTTAAGGCCATCAGGGTTCTTGAGTAAGGAAGGAAAATGGACAAAACTGTGCTTCTGCAGTATTAATTTGGCAGCTGTGTGGGAGAATGGACTGGAAAATGGGAACTTGGTAGTCAATTTGGAGCTTATTTTTATAGTCTAGGTGGGAGATGATGAGGATCTGAAGTGTAGAACTGACAGATGGGTACACATATGATAAACATCATTAAAGTAGAACTGACAGATTTTTCGACTGATCACGTGAGGAAAGGTTGGATTAGCATGAAGAATGAGGGATGACCCTGACTATGCAAACTTGAGTGATCAAGAAGATGGTGCTGCCTTCAACAAAAATAGAAAAATGTGGCAGAGGGATGATATAAAGGTGGGAAATAATGAGTTTTGTTTTAGAAATGTTGAATTTGTGATGTCCAGTGAGATATATACAGCTGGAAGTTCATGATGAAGGACTAGTGAGTTTCAGACAGAGGTCAGAGCTATGTATATAGATTTGGGAACTGTCTGCATCTCTCATCTCATTGACATGATAATAGAATTATTGACATGAAAATGAAAGTATTGGATCATTATAAATATGAACTCTAGGATCAGATGTCTGGTAGACAGAGAATGACAAGTCTAGACAAAGTAAAGCACATAGTTCATAGTCTTGCTGAGACTTTTCAATGTAGTTTTGGAATTAATAATTCAATAATCGCTAGTGCCTAGAGACAGCTTGTGAAATCCTCTCCCCAGAGATATGACTTATGACCAAGAAGTGTCTATAGGACTTGGGAACCTAACAAAAAAGAGCAGAGAGAGTGGAACGCATATGGACATATCTGAGGGCATTTAAACTGGAGTCATATGTGAAAATTGTGCTAAGGAGCATAGTAATTCACACTTGTGTGTCTGTCTTTGCCCACATCAAATACTACATATAGAGAATATATTTGCATATTTTTCAATAAAAAAACTGATCAATAAAAATATTACCTAACATTTACATAGTCCTTTAAGCTATGCAAAGTACATTGCATACATTATCTCCTTTGGTTCTGTGCTTGATATATCCCCAATTTGCATGCAAAATCTGAAGCTGAGAGGCTAAAGGATTTTTTCATAGACATGGTTAGTAAATGTCTAAGTTGGGACTCAAACTCAGATCTTCCTATTTCTAAGTCAATCATTTTATCTACTATGCCACAGCAATAGAATTTCCTACAAAGCAGATATCTTTGTTTGATATTTCAAGCAAAAAATATTGTTTGATTTTTCTATGGGAAAAGAACTAAGAAAAGTCATGAAATATAGATTTTCTACTCATTATATTGGTCTATCAATCTACACTACACTTCTGAATAATCCACTTTAAAATAATGATGATGATGATAACAATTTATATAGTACCTACTATGTGCTCAGAATTGTGCTAAGGGCTTGCAAATATTTGATTTTATTCTTATAACAAATTTAGGAAATAACTGATATTATTAGCCTTGTTTTACAGATGGGGAAACTGAGTCAGATTTCAAATGACTTGCCCAGGGTTGCACAGCTTGTACATGTCTGAGGCTAGATTAGAATTCAGGTCTTATTGACTCCTGTCCCAGTACACTTTGCGTACTTAGATGTGCCACTTAGATGCCTCCAGCTAGCTATTTAGTTGCAAGGACAAATATCCTGTGATAGTTTCTTCTTAAAGTAGTTTTTCATTTCAGTAATTTAAACAGCAGAGTTCAGAATAAAAGACTATATTATTGAAAATAGACTATCAATAAACATAAAATGAATATAGTCATTTTTTTCAAAACCTGATGACTCTATGATACTGAGCCTTAATTCAAAATTGTTTTCAAGGAGGGAACTGTTTTTTTTAAGCAATTGGGGTTAGGTAACTTGCTCCAGGTTACATGGCCAGTTACTTCTGGGTGTGGTGCTAAGTATCAGCCCAGATTTGATCCCAGGTCATCCCGACTCTGGGGCCGGTGCTCTTACTCACTGAGCCACCTGGCCACCCCTGCAACTGTCTTTTATTAGATGTATTTGAAATGGTATTTAAGTGAATGATTCCTTAGACCCTTCCCCATTCTTCCTTTCCCTTTACTCTTCTCTTAATGCATCCTTCTTTCTCCCCCTTCCATTCTTCTTTTAAGATCATTACAATAAAGTAGACTCAAACCCATCCTCTCTAAGTAGTTTCCTACCTCACATAATCATGACTAAGTTCTTCGGGATGTAATGCCATGCAAAGAAGCTTTCCAGAAGAACTACTACTGTGAACAGCTTTTAAGGATCTGATTACACAGTATAGTGAACACTTTATTTATTCCATAACAAATCAAAGCAAAACATTCACAGAAAATCAAGATACAGTATTCATAATGTTACAACTTATATTCACAAACAGCTTATCATTAAAATGGCCACATAGTTTTCAACAAAGTGGTCACAATATTTAGAACAAAGAACACTCATCTCAAAGTATAATAGTCAAAGTCTTCCACTCATGGGGCAAAGTCTTAAGTTATCTCATTCAGTCACTTATTCAACAATTAATTACTGAGTAAGATCACAATATAGTCTCAAAGCACAATAGTCAAAGTCTTCCACTCATGGGGCAAACTTGATTAACTCAATCAGTCACTTATTCAACAATCAATCACTATGCATCATACACACACCCTCCACCCCAAGTCACTAGTAAACTACAATTTCGTCATTACTCAGTACCCACGGAGAAGATTTTTCATTTTGAAGTTCTCAGATTCCCTGGCCCTTTCCATGTTCCCAGATTCTACCTGAATTCACCCAGAACCTGGTTTCAATGGCAGATAGCTCCCAGTTCCTTGTCCAGCTCTCTGGGTAGGTTCTGCTCTACACTGAAGTTCACAGGATCTGGTCCATTCACAATTTCTGCTCCAGGGAATTCAAGGCTCAACCAAGCCACAAACAAAATCTCAGCATCCCAGTCATGCTTCCTCAGTCACCTGGGCTCTTGTCTCCTGGCTTGGACAGGCTCCTGGGCTCCTGTTCAGAAGAAGCTCCACCACAACAAGTTCTCAGAAAATTCTGGCTCAGTTCTCTATTATCTCTTCTGTAGCTGCTTTGCCACCAGATGCTGGTCCCAAAATATTCTGACTGTGCCTCTCTGGGGCTTTCCCTTATATAAACGCAGCATTATCTTCCTGTTTCAGCCAACCCCTTCCTGTTACTAACATAACAGGAGACAGGAGTTCATACCTTCTGTTTCCCCAACAGAGGCTTTATCAATTACTTTAGTGCTAAGTACCTGCTACCTTTGCCAACACAAAGGGATCTTCAAATTCAAATTACATTACCATTACAAGGGGTTTCAAGTATCATTTTTCCACATAGGAATGTAAATGCTTTAACCTTAATAAGTCTCTTTTGATTTCTTACTCATCTTTACCTGTTTATGCTTCTCTTGATTTTTGTGTTTGAATGTTGAATTTTCTATTCGTTGTTGGTCATTTCATAAGGAGTGTGAGAATTCTCTATTTCCTTAAATTGTCATTTTCCCCCTTTATATTTTACTATTTTGATTATTTTTGTTGTTTAGTCCTTTACAATGATGTCTGACTCTGTGATCCCATTTGGAGTTTTCTTGGAAAAAATACTGGAATGGTTTGTCATTTCCTTTTCCAGCTCATTTTATAAATGAGGAAACAGAAACAAACAGGGTTAAGTGACTTATCCAGGTTACACAGATAGCAAGTGTCTAAAGCTGAATTTGAACTCAGGTCCTCCTGACTCCATGGGCAGGCATTGAGATCCATTGTACCACCTAGATACCTCAGTTTTGCTACCTTGTTTACTGTTGGGTGTAATCCTAACTCATTTCCCATCGATATCATATTCCAAGTCCTCTATACCTTTAAGATCATACCTGCTAAATCTTGTGTGATTCTGACAGTGACTCCACAATATTTGAATTATTTCTTTCTGGCTACTTGAAGTATGGGTTTTTGATCTGGAGCTCTGGATTTTGGCTACAATATTCTTTGGAGTTTATATTTTGGTACTTCTTTTAGAAAGTTAATGGTAGATTTTTTTTGCCACTTTCCATTTGCCCTCTGGTTCTTTAAATATGAAGACGAGGCTATTTTTTTAAATCATGAGACTTTAAGGTAGTCTAATGATTCCTAAATTATCTCTGCTTGGTCTGTTTTACAAGCCAACTGTTTTTCTTTTGAGCCATTTCACATTTTCTTCTATTTTTTTCTTCTAGTGTTTTGACTTTGTTTTATTTTTTGTTGATGCCACGGAATCATTAGCTTCTCCTTTTCCAAATCTAGTTTTTAAGGTATTCTTTTCTTCAGTAATATTTTGTACTTCTTTGAACATTTGGTCAATTCTGATTTTAAAGGAGTTATTTTCTTTAGTATTTTTTGGTTTTTTGACCAAATTTTTAATGTTCCTTTTAGAATTTTCTTGCATAGCTTCAATTTGTTCTTGCAATTTTTCCTCTACCATTCATTTTTAAAAATTATAACTGTTTTTATTACGAAGTTTCAACACCATGAAGATAAATTTCCATACATAAAAACATGCAAAAATAATAGAACTGTATATGAAATTAGGAATTCTACCTCATACCATTTGCTTTAAATATATAGTTCTATACTTTCATTTCAAAATATTTCTGCTTGTCATATTAATGGTTGAATTTTGCTTCTGTGAATTTACACAAAATATGACAGTGGATCTTTAAGACATCATTTTTACTATCACATTATTACTAACTTCCACCACCTTTCATTAACCTCCATTCCTTCCTACCAATTAAGAACACAAAAAGTAGGAGTGGGGTGTGGTGAGTTGGAATAGGGTGGAGGGTTTCAACAATTAAATCCACAAAGTGGCCACATCTAAAAATGAATTTTCCATCTTGTGTACATTCCTTATCTGAAAGAGGGTAAGATCTCTAGAGTATTTTCAGGTCTTTCTCGAGATTTGGTTGTTTAAAGTTGGAGTTTCAAAAGTTGTTTCTCTTTGCATTGTTTTTGTACTGCTTTAAATTCTTCTCATTCTGCTTATTTCACATTGTCTCAGCTCATACCACCCAGGATTCCATTAAATCACCTTTCATTACCTTTCTAGATTTCTCTGAACTCATGTGCTTGTATTCCAAACTTCCTACTCAGTTCAGGTCTTTCCATCAAAAATTCTTCGAAATTTTCTGTTGTATTAAATGTGAATTTTGTCCTGTATAGGATTATATCAAGTTTTGCATGGTAGCTTATCATCTCTTTTGCCTTTCTAAATATTGAATTCCAAGATTTCCTCTCTTTTATGGTTGAGGCTGCCAGGTCTTGTGTGATACAGACTGTAATTCCTTCATATTTGAACTGCTTCATTCTGGATTCTTGTAATATTTTCTCTTTGACATGGGAGTTCTGAATTTTGACTATGACATTTCTGGGAGTCTTTATTTGGGGAATTATTATAGGAAGTGACCTATGGATTTTTTCTATATTTATTTTGCCCCTTGGTTCTAAGTCATCTGGGCAATTCTCCTTTATGATTTTTTGAAATACAGTATCGAAGCCTTTTACTATATCAATGTTTTCAGGGAGTCCAATAATTTTTATATTATGTGTTTTTGATCAGTTTTCCAGGTCAGTTGTTTTTGTTACCAGCTATTTAACATTTTCTTCTTTGAGTTTTCTGATCTTTTCATTTTGTTCTAATATTTCTTGCTGTCTTATGGAGTCATTGATTTCTGTTTGATCTATTCCTGTTTTCAAGGACTTCACTTCTTGCATAAGGTGTACTATTTTCTTTTCTAATTTATCTATTCTTCTTCAAATTCTTTCCTTCAGTTCTTTTATTTCATTTTTTATCTCTTCTTTTATTTCTTCTAGGAATTCTCATAATCCTTGTGGAAAATCCAGTTTTTCCTTTGAATCTATGTTTAGAGTTGTTACCAAATTGCTTTCTTCTTTTGGAAGATCTCTAGACTTGATATTAGTTGATGTTGTAATCTTTAATGTATTTATCTCTTTAGCTTTCAATTCTAAATTGAGTCTTTGTGCAAGGGGCAGGCTATGTCCCCTGATAAGTTTTGGTGTGGCTTGACTTACCAGGTAGGATCTCATTCTCAATTCCCTGGGTGCTTGCACTGACTTCCACATCCTAGGATTAGGCCTCTTTGGCTTTTTGAGATTTAGAAGTGAAACCTCTGCATTCTACCGTGTTTCCCCGATAATAAGACCTATCCTGAAAATAAGCCCTCCCCTTACTGTGTAAGATTCCTCTAAAATAAGCCCTCCCCCGAAAATAAGCCCTTTTGAGATTGCTACTGTAGTGAAGGTGATCCCCTGCGCTACACGCTACATTACGGTACCCTCTGTATGCACCATCCCCCGCCCCCCCCGGGTGAAACGCACACCGCGCTCCGAGCTGCATCCAATTAGAGCTGCAGCAGTGAGCGGGTCATCCTGTTCTTCCCCAGTGATTTGCTTGCTGGCGCCATTGAGAGCAGTGCCACAGAGGAGAGCTGAGGCAGGACAACATAAGCCCTCCCCTGAAAATAAGCCCTCTGGTGTTTTTCTTTCAAAAAAAAATAATAAGACAGTGTCTTATTATCGGGGAAACATGGTAAGACTTCCAACTTCTCCACCCCAGGGAAGAAGTTCTTTTTCAAGCTATGGTCTACATCAATCCCTTGGTTAGCCTGAAATATGTAGACCCTCTTTTTATTTCCAGTTCCCTGTTTTCTATTGCCTGTATTTTTTTTCAGATCTCAGGTGGAAGAAATCACTGACTTGTAGTTTCTTACTAGCTCTCAGTTTAGAGAGGACTTCATGGATTTTTGGAGTACATATGCAGGAGGTGGTTGAACTGCCTTGAGTAACAAAGTTCAGACAGCTGATCCTAGATGCTAACTTGTTGGAAATGTTGGAGAAGGAATTCTTGACCAGAAATGAGCTGGCCTAGACGATATCTTTGACTTATGAAACTCTTTAACTACTCAAAAGGAGTAACCTCATAAAAAGTTCCTCTTCTCTCTGATGTCACAGGGAGAATTCCTATTTCCCTCTGATCTGAGTTAGGAAGGCTTGTCAGATCTAGGACTTGGCCCAGTAAACTTCTGATTCTCTTAGACCCTCAACAAACAACTGGAAGGTTTTTTTAATTAACAGCTGTGTTCCAATATAATTGTAATTCTGTGTTTTTTCTGCATTTAAAATATTTATTCTGAAATAGGTTCCATAGGCTTCATCAGACTGACAAAATGAGTCCCTTAAGGATGTGGAGTCAAAATTCCTTTCCAAGCATCCTTCCAACCAGAGGCCCACAAGCAGTAAAAGAGTCAGCAGCTCAGGGAAAGAAAAGAGAATTCTACCACTCTTATATGATTTTTAAGTTTTTTTTTTGCAGAGGAGGCAATTCCTTCTGCAAGTGGAAGTTGACATCTTCTCTCCAAATTATAGTCTTAGGACTTACCTAGAAAACTCAGAAGCTAAATGATTTGCCCAAAATGAAACAGCAAAAATGCATTAGAGAATAGATTTGAACATTTTTCTTCTTATGCTCTGTCTACTGTATATACTGTCTGTTGCCATCTCTTAGTACAAATGTTTCAATTGATTAAAATTTGTTATATTTATAACTGAGTCTATTTAATACAAAAATTTTACATAAAAATAAATTTGTTACTCAGAGGTTCCTTCTGATTTTAAGTATTCAGCTATTTGCTAAGATCTGGTTGATTGAAATGCTCTTGCTTGATGGAATGTATCACAACACCTAGCCTATGCTAAAAAGCAAAGAAAAAAAAACACTCCTGATACAAGAATATTAAAAGAGAATATTTAGATATTAGTAGTCTGAGGAAAGATTAATATATAAATTTACACAGGAAATCTTTGGTAGTGAGTGACAAGGGAAAGGAAGCTATGGTAGAGATGAGTCAAAGACTTTGTGGATTGTAGGTAGCAAGTTCAAAAGCTCGAATAAAAATAATTTCTGGGATACATCATTAGAAGTTTAGATGCTGGGGTGGCTATGTGGTGCAGTGAATAGAGCACCAGCCCTGGAGTCAGGCGAACCTGAGTTCAAATATGGCCTCAGACACAACACAAAAAAGCTATCCATGTGACCTTGGGCAAGTAACTTACCCCCAATTGCCCTCCAAAAACCAAAAAAAAAAAGAAGTTTAGATGCTGCTGAGGGCTGAGTTCATACACATATACACCTGGCCATGTCCACATTTACACATGCATTCATATATACACAAACTCTCATATCATGAAGAGTACCTAGAAATGAAAGAAAGAAGTTAAATAGGGGCAGAGCCAAGATATCAGAGTACAAGCAGGAACCTGCTTAAGTTCCTTCACCAAATACCTCCAATACCTATAAAATATGACTCTAAATAAGTCTTAGAGCTACAGAACCCATGAAGTGACAGAGAAAAACAAATATCCATTTGAAGGGAGCCTGGGAGGCCAACATGACAGGTCTATTGCACCAAGCTGGAAGCTGAGCAGTCCTAGGTGAGCCACAATGGCCCTGACCAGCAGCACAGAGCAGCTAGGGCAGACTTCAGAAGAATGAATCACCAGCAGCTGTGTCAGTTTTCAGACTTCAGAACTCATAAATGCCAAAGAAAAACTAAAAGGTCAGTAGGGAACATTGTAGGAACTGGGTGATGGAAGAGTGTGGTCCGACTCCAGGGCAAGAGGTGGTGGAGGCCCGGGGCTGCAGTTGCTGCCCCAAGGCTTCCTCCAGAGCTGCTGGCCTGCAGATTGTAGCAGGACCAAGGGACCATTCAGAGGGTAATCACTCTTGCTTTGACCTGCTTGGATCTAGGTCATTGTCTTGGGTGGTGGTGCTGGGGTGTGTGGCCAGAGAGCCAGAGCTTGTGGTGGCAGTAGAGAGAACATGCTCCTGATAGTTCTGGCAACTGTGAAAATACAAACACTTTGGGACACAGCTTTCTCCACTCTGGAAGGAGAGTTCTACCATTGCAAAGAACTCAAAAGACAAGTAATTGGCTGGCAAGGTGAGCAAACAGAGGAAGTGCAATCAAACTATAGAATACTTTTTTGGGTACAAAATATATCAAAACATGGAAACAGAAGAAGACAACAAAGTCAAAACTTCTGCATCTAAAGCTTCTAAGAAAAATATGATCTGGTTACTGGATATGGAAGAGCTCAAGAAGGATTTTGAAAATCAAGTAAGAGAAGTGGAGGAAAAATTGGGAAGAAAAATGAGAATGCTGCAAGAAAAACATGAAAAGTAAGGTCATCAGCCTATAAAGGAGACACTAAAAATACCGAAGAAAATCATACCTTTAAAAATAGACTAACTCAAATGGCAAAAGATGTCCATAAAGCAAATGAGGAGAAGAATGCCTTCAAAAGCTAAATGGCCAGGGGTGGAGCCAAGATGGCAGAATACAAGCACAAATGTGGCATGGGCTTCAGCTCCTACCACTTCCAAAACGTGTAAAAAAATTAAACAAACTCTAGAGCTACAGAACCCAAAAAGAGACAGAGAGAAACAAATCTTCCACTGAAGGCAGCCTGGAAGGCTGACAGGAAAGGTCTATTACAGATCTCTGGGAGCCAAGCATAGCCCCATGTGAGCCACGCAGTTCTGGCCCAGGGGCAGCCCCTACCAGTGGTGGCCAGAGCAGACTTCAGGAGAGTGAATCACCAGCAACTTTGGTGGTTTCCAGACTTCTCAACCCATAAACACCAAAGTCAGTGTGGAACTCTGTTGGAAGAGGGTGAGCATGGAAAAGCACAGTCCAGCCCCTGCCCTGGGGGTGAGAGATGATGGACACATGGTGTCTGTGCCATGTGAATGCCTCAGGAGTTCCTGGCCTGCAGATCATAGGGGAACCAAGCGACCATTCAGAGCATAATTGCTCTTGCTTTAACCTGCTTGGATCTGGAACATTGTCTTGTGTGGTGGTCCTGGGGTGTGTGGCCAGTGAGCCAGAGCTTGTGGGGACTGCAGAGAAAGAACCCTCCTAATATCTCCAGCAGCTGCAAAAAGCCAAGTGATTCACTACAAAGCTCTCTCCATTCTGTAAGCAGAGTTCTACTGTGGCAAAAAAGTTCAAAAGTCAAGTAATTGGCTGGCAATATGAGCAAGCAAAGGAAGCACAAATAGACCATACAATCCCTTTTTGGAGACAAAAAGGATCAAGACATGGAGCAGGAGGAAGACAGCAAAGTCAAACTCCTGCAACAAAATCCTCCAAGGAATATGTGAACTAGTTATATGCCATGGAGGAACTCAAGAAGGATTTTGAAAATCAAATAAGAGAAATGGAAGAAAAATTGGGAACAAAAATAAGAATGAAGCAAGAAAATCATGAAAACTGAGTCAACAGCCTGCTGAAGGAGACCCAAAAATACACTGACAAAAAAAATACCTTTAAAAACAGATAAACTCAAATGGCAAAAGAAGCCCAAAAAGCCAGTGAGGAGAAGAAAGCCTTAAAAAGCCAAATTTGCCAGATGGAAAAGGAATTTCAAAAATTCACTGAAGAGAATAACTCCTTCAAAATTATACTGGAGCAAATGGAAGCTAATGACTTTATGAGAAATCATGATAATGATTTATATATATATGTATATATATATAAATTTATAATATAATACTATAAAACAGATCCAAACAAATGAAAAAATAGAAGGCAATGTGAAATATCTCATTGGAAAAACCACTGACCTGGAAAATTGATCCAGGAGAGATTATGTAAAAATTATTGGACTACCTGAAAGCCATGGTAAATAAAAGAGTCTAGATACCATATTTCAAGAAATTATCAATCAAAATTGCCCTGATATTCTAGAACCAGAGGGCAAAATAGAAATAGAAAGAATTGACCAATCACCTCTTGCAAAAGATCCCAAAAAGAAATCTCCTAGGAGTATTATAGCAAAATTCCAGAGTTCCCAGTTCAAGAAGAAAATACTGCAAGCAGTCAGGAAGAAACAATTTGAATGTTCTGGAAATACAATCAGGATAACAGAGGACCTAGCAGCTTCTACATTAAGGGATCAAAGGGCTTAGAATATGATATTCCAGAAGTCAAAGGAGCTAGGACTAAAATCAAGAATCACCTACCCAGAAAAAAATGAGTATAATGCTACAGAGAAAATATGGTCATTCAATAAAATAGAGGACTTTCAGGCATTCTTTTTTTTAATTCAAGAAATATTTATTGATTGAGACAGAGATGGACAGCAACACAGAGGGATTCTGGGGAGAAGCTGCTTTGTTAAGTACAGTAGGAAGGGTCTAAGGGGGCGTCTGATACCACCCTCCTTCAGAAAACAGCTGAAGCCAAGGACCTTTGAATCCCTAGGAACCTTGGAAGAAAGACTGCACTTCATCATCATCAAGTGGTGGCCTAGGGAGACCAGTTCCAAGGGGAGAGAAACTCTAGGATTCCATATTTCCTAATGATCAGAGAGAGAAGCCCAACTGTCCTAAGGAATTTGGTGGGGAAAGCCAAAGAGAAGCATTGTTTCTCAATGGGAGGATTCAAACACAGCACCAGACTCTTAGTCAGAAGACCTGTATTGGGTTCTCAGTAAAGTGGTGGATACTTTCTAACTGGGTGCCTAAAGATAAAGTCATTTCATGTCTGAATGTGTTTCATCTGAAAAATGGAGGTAATACAAGCGGTCCCAAAAATCTTCATGCACTTTTAAACTATGATAGCTTAAAACCACACTAAAACTTTTGGGACACCTTGTACTTATGCTACCTACCTGACAGCAAAACTGAGGAAAGCATTTTGCAAGTCTTTAAGCACTAGATAAAATGTTTGGCATTAATATTATCTGACTGAATTTTGCCACTCCATTTCCCATCTGTAAATTACATCTATAAAGGGACAAAGGACACCAGATTTTCTGCAACTATCTTTTCTTTGTGGATGGGAGTATGGAGGGGTGAGGAGGTGGTTGGAATTCCTCCTGCCTTCTCTATGTCCCATATACTTCAGGAGCCCTGCCCTGATATCCCAGGTCCACTATGCTGCTTTGATCCTGAACCCACATGACTTCAAGTGTAATTACACAGTTTGGTACATATAATAAAACAGGCAAATCACCTGTTCTCTAGTTTGTTCTCACCACAGACAAAGAAAGGTTAGATGATCTGAATTTTCAAGTTCCCTTGGAGTTCTAGGTTTCTCTGAAATTCTATTCATTCTGTTGTTAGGACTCGGAAGTCTATAAATCAGTTCTTGGTTGAACTGGTGGGTTGCTAACCTGTCTGTGAGCTCCCTTCTGTCTCCATGGTGGGCTGGGCACACCCAGGATAGACCTGCTGATTGATTTACCTGTAACACGGAGCCCTGGAGGGGATGATCACCCTGTGGAACATTCAATCAGAATGGGGCCTGGGTACTCCCTTTGATGAAGAGCCTCAGTCCCTTCTCTGCCTCACTCTGGCTTCCCCCCAGTCAATTACATAGCCTGGGAGACAGATCAGCTTCTTGCTGGTTAGCACTTTGGGGTCCCACCCCTTCAAAGCCTCTGAAAAGAAAGGTGAAGGGGTTTGGGGGGTCCACAATGGAAGGGTAGGAAAGTCACACGATTGGCAGCACCTACCTTGAAGGCAGGAGGAGAGGAGATACTGGGGGAGGGAGAAAGGAGATACTAGGAGTGGGAGGAGAACAGACCACTGGTCCCCTTTGCATAGCCAGGACAGGGAGCTAGACATACAAGGAGTCTGGTGAGGGTGAGTGTGGGAGGTATCCCCCAAACTGGGGACTAGGACACACTCAGCAACCACACCTCCACTACTCCCTCAAATTGCTGCCCAGGGAGTAGATTTAGGGTCATAGGGCCATTGCAGATCCAAACTCTCTATACTGTCTCTGTATCCCTGTGTTTAAGTGTTTGCCTGAATACAAAACTGTTGAGGCTCTGGCCTGTCTCTGTGTTTGTGAGGGTGAGACCATCTTAATCTCACACAGACTCGGGCTATCTTCATCAGTTCTGGGCAGGGAAAGGGATGTCAATGTCCCTGGCTGGAGAGGTAGGTGGTGAGCTCCACACACAGTGCCCGGGCATAGACCCAGAGAGTGTGAAGAAGTCCTGGGTGCTGAAGAATGTGTTGGCCAGTGCAAAGCCCAAGGTGGAAGAGATGGAGCCCCGGCCATATTCCACCATCCATTTGCCAGCCCCCCACTGCATTGTTCTGGCCTCCCCAGGCCCATGAACAATGGTGTCTCCTGGGTAGTAAACTTCACTCTTAATTGTCCCTTACCTCCATTGGTGGAAAGTTCCAGAGATGATTGTGTCTGAGATTTCAACCCAGTACAGTCCAGAGTGGCCCCCTTTGTCAATGGCTGTGCCACAGAGCAGCACATACTCGGAGAGTGAAGCATGCAAGAGGCTCATGGAGCAATCCACCCGCCAGCATTCACAAACACTCACTGCAGGTCCTCATCTGCCAGGGTGTGGCCTGGGTGTAGCCGCTGGAGCTCCACCATGAGGTGAGAGAAAGCCAGCTCATGATCAAGGCTGGCGTACTAGTGCACCAGCTGAGCAATCTCCTTGCAGTGGAAGACGAAGTGCTTGGAGTTCACCCAGATGTGGATGCCCTGCATCAGCACCACCACCACTGCCAGCACCATGGCCACTAGCAGGGCACCTGAGCTCTTCCTCCACTGCATCCCAAGGGTCCTGGGTCGAGTGATTGGGGAGAACTCCAGGAGGAGGGGGCTCCTGAGGGAAAGCACTTTCAAGCATTCTTGATGAAAAAACCAGAGCTGAACAGAAAATTTGCCTTTCAAATACAAGAAACAAGAGCAGCTTAAGAAGGTAAATAGGAAAAAGAAATCATAAGGAACTTATAAAAGTTGAACTATTTGCATTCCTTCATGGAAAAAATGATAATTGTAACTCATAACACTTTTTTCAGTATGAGGATAACTGAATGGAATATATATGTAAATATGTGTACATACATATATTTGTACATATAGAAGATTGTATGTGTATATACATATATATGTGAGTGTGGGCATATGTATTTCCATGTATACATAGACAGAGGGCACAGGATGGGTTGAATATGAAGGCATGATATCTAAAAGATAAAAATAAGAGGTGAGAGAGGAATTAATTAGGAGGAGAAAGGGAGAGATAGAATAAGGTAAAATTATCTCATATAAAAGAGGCAAGAGAAAACAGTTACAATGGACGGGAAGAGCAGGAAGGTGAAAGGGAATGGGACAACCTTATTCTGTTTGAATTTGGCTTAGGGAGGGAATAACATAAACACTCAATTGGGTATCTTACCCTACAGGTAAGTAGGGGGGAGGGGATAAGAGGAGGATGATAGAAGGGAGAGCACATTGGGGGAGAAGGTAGTTAGAAGCATATACTTTTGAAAAGGGATAGGGTCAAAGTAGAAAATAGAATAAGTGGGGGACAGGATGGGATGGAGGAAAATATAGTCAGTCTTTCACAATATAACTACTATGGAAATGATTTGGGTAACTACATATGTACAACCTATATTGAATTGCTTATCTTCCCAGTGGGGGCAGGTGAGGAGGGAAATAGGGAAAAAATCTGGAACTAAGAGTTTTCAAAAAAAATGTTTTTAAAAAAGCTAAATTACCCATATGGAAAAGGAATTTCAAAAGCTCACTGAAGAGAATAATTCCTTCAGAATTAGATTGGATTATTTAAGTTGGGATTGGATGGAGAGAAATATGTGCATCCAGAGAAAGAACTAGAAAGAACTAAGTTTATATCCAGGTGGAAGCAAAATACCTGATCTTTTTCCTTCTCTTATTTGGTTTTATGTTCTCTTTACCATTTTCCATTCCAGCTGGTACAATCCGTCCTTATAACCTGACTAATGTATAATGTGAAAGTATTTACAGATCCTACACTTGACTATAAGGTGCCATGGGGTGGGGGGGGGGGGTAGGGAGGGGAACAAAATGTGAAACTCAAGGAATTGTGGAATTGAATCCTGTAAACTAGAAGGAAACAAATTAATAAAAAAAAATAAAGCATTTGAAAAATAAAAAAAGAATTAGATTGGAGCAAAAGGAAACTAATGACTTATATGAGAAATCAAGATACTATAAGCCATAATCAAAAAAGGAGCCTAGAAATCATTCTTCGAGAAATTCTCAAGGAAAATTGCCCTGATATTCTAGATCCAGAAGGTAAAGTGGAAATTGAAAGAATTCACATATTGCCTCTTGAAAAAGATCCCATAAAGAAAGCTTCTAGGAATATCATAGCCAAATTCCAGAATTCCCAGGTCAAGGAGAAAATATTACAAGCTGTCAGGAAGAAATAATTTGAGTATTGTGGAAACACAATCAGGATAACACAAGATCTAGTAGCTTCTACACTAAGGTATTGAAGGGTTTGGAATATGATATTCTGGAGGTCAGAGGAGCTAGAATTAAAACCAAGAATCACCTACTCAGCAAAACTGAGTATAGGTGGGGGGGGATAGGATGGAGGGAAATATATTTCATTTTTCACAATATAAATATTAAGGAAACACGTTGCATAACTACATATGCACAACCTATATAACTTGTCTTCCTAGTGGGGGTGAGTGGGGAGAGAAGAAGGAAAAGAACCTGGAAATCAAAGTTTAAAAAAAGTGTTAAAAAAAGTTGTTTTTTACATGTGACTGTGAAATAAGATATACAAGCACTAGGGTATAGAAATCTATCTTGTGCTACTATGCTATTAAGGAGTATGGGGGAGGATGTAAGAGAGAACAAATTGGGGGAAGGGTTATTCAGTAGGATTGCTATTTTGGGGTGCAGGGTAGGGGAAAGACAGGGAGAAAGTTTATAACTCAAAATCTTGTGGAAATGAACCTTGAAACTAAAAGTTAATAAATAAAATATTAATTAAAAACAAAGAAGTGAAGGAAACCTTGCTAAAGAACATTGAATAATATCTTAAGGGCATAAAGGTTGATGAATCCCAAAGGAAAACTATTAGTATCTAGAAATCTGGAAAAGGAGGACAGAATTCTGATACCCTAACTTCCCTTGGGAATGGAAAAAGTGGGCCACATCAGTAGAAGGATTTTATTCAGTAAAGTGGGTTTCTAGGATTTCATTACTAGTTTTAGTGAGGAGGTAGATGGAAAAAAAAAGATATCTTTCATCTTCAGAGGATTAATGAAGGATAACTTGTAGAGTCTTCATCCACTTTTATCTGATATAATGTGCTTTAGACAAAGCTGCTCCAGTATTCAGTGATTTAGCACAGATCTGTGGGGTTTTTTTTATGACATTCTGAGAATCATCTCAAATTAAATAGACTTTATTTCCTACCTCTCCAGGTTTAGTTGAATCTGTTGTTAGCAAGAAGGGCAAGTAAGATCATGTCTTTTGAGGCAACAAAGAAAACTTATAAAGCCTGGAACTGCTCATTAAAAACATGGGCAGTTTTCTCAAATGAAAACAAAAAACAAAATATAGAAACTACCTTACTCTATTATGGGGCTTAGAAACTTTCCTTCTACCTATGTAAGTAAATATTTTCTTTTGGAGAGTGAATTTTTCTCCTTTTTTTTTTCCTCTGTCTTTCTTCTATTCTTAATGCTTTTCCTTTTTCATCAACAACTAATTTATGTTATAAACAGCTAATGGTGTACTCCAAAGGGAAACAAATCAATTGCCGTGAAAGAAACAACTAGCAACATAAGTAAATACATACACACAGGTGGTCACTATATTTTCTACCTTTATTTTTCTTCTGTATGTGAATAAAATGCTTTGATTAACTCCATATCTCTACCTAATGTAACATCAAAGAGAGAATCACATAAAATTACCCATTGAAAGTACAAGAATACAATTTTCATCTTGATTTTTTCAGGTGGTTTAAAGGAAGGGATAAAGACAGGAATGATCTTTATGGAAACCAGTATCACTGGTCCCAGCCTTCCCACAACCTTCCTACAAGGGGAAGGTTTCTTTTAGATTGACTAGAAAGGATTTTTTATGAAACATACAAAATAGTCTTGTGTAAAAGCCTTTTTAAAATGACAAAAGAGGGGGAATTATAAAGTAACTCTGCCTAATCTTTAAAACCTTAAAATCTCCAGGGTGTATTTACTGAAAACAGAGAGAGAGATTTGCCATTACATTTTTCACCTGAAGATTTTCTTCTCTATCTTCTGTTTAATTAATAAATGTATCTTTCTGGAGATAAATTCTACAATGAATTTAATTTAAATAATCTTTTGAAATTTTTGATCATTTTGCATACTTCCTGTGACATTAGGCACCAGATTCTAAAGTTTGGTTAGAGATGGATGCTAATCTCTCATGTAGTGACTTATGAATCTATATGTTAGAGATCTTGTTTCTTTGGGCAGGGTTGTTGGCTTGTTTCTTAACTGAGTCTCCATTTAGTATACTCCAGAATCCTAAAGCTGTGTATCTATACAGCTTCTAGTTTGTGCAGCAAATGAATCTTTGTAAATTCCTCCATGCATTGGTAAACAGGAGTTAGGAAGACCTAAGTGAAAATCCAGCCTCAGACTCTTAATGTATGAACCTGGTGAAGTCACTTTGTTAAATTCTATCTCTGTTTCCTCATCAGCATAATGAGAATAATAATAGGATCTACTTCCCAGGATTGTTGTGAGGATAAAATGAGGTGATATTTGCAAAAATTTTAGCACAGTAACAATACAGTAGGCACTACACAAATTCTTATTACCATTGCCCTCTCAGACTGTATTAAAAGACAGAATGAGAAAGATATAGAACTTCTTCACTCTTATTTGGTCAGAGGATATTGTATTGTATTCATTTCTATGATATTGTATTTCTATGATATTGTCTTGCATTTATTTCTGAGTATTAGTGCTTTAACTATTCCAAAGTACTGTAAATATGCATTATTTCATTTGATCCAGACAACATTATAAGCTAAATGTTACTATAATACAGATTTTTGCAGAATGAGAAATTGATGCTTGCAGATGTTAATGGTCTCAAACAGAGTCACAGTTGCTGTCAGGGGCAAAATTAAAAACAGAGCTTCTTGTCTTCAAGTTTAGCAGTCTTTCTGCTATGCTACACTTCCTCAACAGCATGTTATGTGAAGAGAGGGTGAAAGAATCAAAGATGAATATCTTGGAGAAAACACAATTTAGGAACAACTTAACCACTGTTTTTTATGTGTCTCAGTGTCTGTCATGTGGAATAGGGATTGACTTCAAAGGGAAAACCCAAGAGTATTGGTTAGAAGTTGTGGAGGCATATTTCAGCTTGATGATGATGATGAATGATGACTGATGATTGATGATGATCATGATGATGATGATGATATGATCAAGGTTGTACAAAGTGACTTTTATGGCATCAGTCCTTTCAGGTAAGTTTTACATTTGTGATTATCCTCATTTTACAGATGGGTTACCTGACTCTCAGAGAAATCAAGTGAATTGCTTAAGGTCACGTAACTAGCAAGTGACAAGAGTCAAGTTTTGTGTCAGATCTCTCCACTCTACTTAAAAAAGACTTCCTAAATAGAACCAGAACTTTCCAAAAACAGAATGGGGTGCTTAGACCATATTTAAGGTATTCCAAAGAAGATCAGCTGGCCCATTTGTCAACAATACTGTAGATAGGACTTCAATTCAGATATGGATTTGATAAAATGCCATCCTGTGTTCCTTTTAATTGAAATTCTGTGAAGAAGGGGTCACACATTGTTAGTACTAGCTAAAGAATTCTAGACAGATTGGGATTGCATTTATTTAGGAAAGAGGTCCTTGACATGAGTAATTTTCAGTATCATGGAAAAATTCATAATGCCAAAGTGGTGCCCAGCATTGCTGTTAATCTAATAGAAATCAAACTTACAGGCTTCTGGTATCACCCTTCCCTCTCTCTACTCTCCCTTAATTCTTGCTACTATTATAGTAGAATCCCAAGCTACTTATTATGGCACACTGGAATTATAACTACCATAAGAGCTTTTTAGGTTGATGTTAGTGATACTCAATTAACTCTACAATTGGAAAAAAAAAAGAAAAGAAACATAATCACTTTTTTTTTGCTAGAATTTAAATATGATCTATTGTTTCTAGAAAAATTCCATGAAATATGTGAGCCAGTAGAACCTAAAAGCTAAAATTATAATTTTTTTCTTCAGTTGCAGAAAGTTAAAGATAGTAGAGACAATTTAATCTCAATCTATTATTTTGCACAGGAGAAAACTGAGATTTTGAAGGGTAGCATGACTTTATCAAAGTCACAATTTAGTAAGTTTCAGAAGCAAGTCTCAAACACAGGTAATTCTGACTCCAAGAGCAAATTTAGACCATAGCAAATTTACAATTTTTATTTGGGCTGCTTGTGATATGTTTAATAACATTAGGAGGCTCTAGATTTTCATTTTTCATCTTTTGTTCATTTTTATTCCTAAAGAAATTTATTGTAACCATTAATAATAGAAAATTTTATTTTTTTAAATTTGTTTTTTTGGAGAGGGTGTAGGAGGTTAACATTTTTTTAATGTGTGACTGTTTGGAAATGTTGCAATACCATACATTGTTGATGTATTGGTTTTATTTTTATTATTTATTTGAAAAACTTTGTAAAAATTTTATTTCCAAATTGTTTCCCTCCCTCCCACTCCACAGACATCAAAAGCATATAGCATATCAATTATACACGCAAAATAATGTAAAACATATTTCTATATTAGCTGTATTATAAAAAAGGCAAGAAAAATTAGTGAGAAAGTATACTTCAGTTTGTACTGAGAGGTCATCAGTTCTTTCTCTGGAGGTAGAATTTTTCTTTTTTTCCCCTTAAATTTATTGATTTTTAGTTTTCAACATTCACTACCATAATATTTTGAGTTCCAAATTCTCTCCCCATCTATCCCCTCCCATCACTCCAAGATGGTGTATAATTTGATATAGGCTTTACATATACATTCATATTAAATCTTTCTTCATATTAGTGATGTTATAAAGAAACAATGGGAGAAACCATAAGAAGAGACAAATGAGAGAAGAGAGACAGAGACACAGAGGGAAAGAGAGAGACCACAAAGAATATGCTTTGGTCTGTATTCAGACTCCATAGTTCTGTTTTCTGCATGTGAACAGCATTTTCCATCATGAGTCTTTTGGAGTTGTCTTAGTTCCTTGCATTGCTAAGAAGAGATAGCAAAGTTAGTCTTTGAACAATATGGCTGATACTGTGTACAATGGTCTCCTGGTTTGGCTCACATTGCTCAGCATCAATACATATATGTCTTTTCAGGTTTTCTGAAGTGTACCTGTTCATCATTTCTTATGGCACAATAATATTCCATTACATTCATATACCACACATTGTTTAGCCATTCCCAGCTGATGGACATCTCAAATTCCAATTCTTGGCCACCATAAAAAGAGCTGCTATAAATATTTTTGTAACTGTATGTCCTTTTCCCATTTGTATGATCTCTTTGGGATACAGTCCTAGAAGTGATTTTGATAGGTCGGAGGGTATGCACAGTATTTTTGCCCTTTGGGCACAGTTCCGAATTGCTCTCCAGAATGGTTGGGTCAGTTCACAACTCCAGCAACAATGCATTGCGTTCCAATTTCCCCACATCTTCTACAGTATTTATCATTTTCCTGTTTTATCACATTAGCTAATCTGATAGGTGTGATGTGATACCTCAAAGTTGTTTTGATTTGCATTTCTCTAAGCAATAGTGATTTGAAGCATTTTTCATATGATGATAGATAGCTTTAATTCCTTCCTCTGAAAAATGTTCATATCCTTTGATTGTTTATCAATTGGGGAATATCTTGTATTCTTATAAATTTGACTCAGTTCTACCTCTATTTTAGAAATGAGACCTTTATCTGGGAGACACTGGTTGTAAAATTCTTTCCTAGTTTTCTGTTTCCCTCCCAATCTTGTTTGCATTGACTTTGTCCCAAAACTTTTAAATTTAATGTAATCAAAATGATTCATTTCACATTTCCTAATGTTCTCTATCTCTTGTTTGGTCATATTTTTTTTCCATTCTCCATAAATCTGACAGGTAAATTATTCCTTCCTTTCCCAGTTTTTTTTTATAGTATCAGCCTTTACATCTAAATCACATACTCATTTTGACTTTATTTTGTTATACAGCATAAGCTGTTGGTCTATTCCTAGTTTCTACCATAATATTTTCCAGTTTTCCCAGAAGTTTTGTCAAATAGTGAGTTCTTTTTCCAGAAGCTGGAGTCTTTGGATTTATCAAATAGTAGATTACTATAGTCATTGACTACTCTCTTTTGTGTACTTAACCTATTCCATTGATCCACCACTTGATTTCTTAGCCTGTACCAAATGATTTTGATGGTTTCTGCTTTATAATAAAATTTAAGATCTGGTATGACTTAGTCACCTTCCCTTGCATTTCTTTTCATTAATTTTCTTGATATTCTGGACCTTTGGTCCTTTAAGATGAATTTTGTTATTGTTTTTTATAGCTCTATGAAATAATCTTGATAGTTTGATTGCTGTGGCACTGAATAAGTAAATAATTTAAGTGAAATTGTTGTTTTCATTATATTAGCTTGGCTTACCCATGAGCAACTTATGTTTTTCTAGCCATTTCAATCTGACTTTATTTGTGTGAAAAATGATTTGTAATTTTGTCCACATAGTTCCTGGGTTTATTTTGGCAGGCACACTCCCAAATATTTTGCAATGACTACAGTTACTTTAAATGAAATTTCTCTTTCTATCTCTTGCTGTTGTGCTTTGCTAGTAATATATAGGAATGCCAGTGAGTTATGTAGGCTTATTTTATATCCTACAATTTTGCTAAAGTTGTTTATTATTTCAAGTAGTTTTTTTACTTGATTCTCTATGATTCTCTAAGTACATCAACATATCATCTACAAAGAGTGATAGCTTTGTTTCTTCTTTTCTAATTCCTTCAGTTTCTTTTTATTCTTTTATTGTGGAAGCTAATATTTCTAGTACCATGTTGAATAACCATGGTGATAATGAGCATCCTTATTTCACCCCTGATCTTACTGGGAATGCTTCTAGCTTATCCCTATTATTTATAAAGCTTGCTGATGGCTTTAGGCAGATACTTCTTATTTCAAGAAACACTTCAATTATTCTTATGCTCTCTAGTGTTTTTTTTAATAGGAATGGGTGTTGTATTTTGTTAAAAGCTTTTTCTGCAGCTATTGAGATAATCATATGGTTTATGTTAGTTTTGTTGTTGATATGGTCACTTTTGCTGATAGTTTTCCTAATATTTAACCAGTCCTACATTCCTGGTATAAATCCAACCTTGTCATGATGTATTATTCTCATGATAAGTTTCTATAATCTTTTTGTAAATATTTTATTTTCAGTTATTGCATCTATATTCATTAGGGAACTTGGTCTACAATTTACTTTTTGTTTTAGGTGTCTGTATCATATTTGTATCATAAAAATAATTTGGTAGGACTACTTCACCTATTTTCCCAAATAGTCTCTATAGTATTTGAATTAATTGTTCTTTGAATGTTTCATATAATTCACTTGTAAATCCATCTGACCATTGAGATTTTTTCCAAGTTAATTTATTGATGGCTTGTTAATTTTTTTTTTGAAATGAGTTCATTTAAGTATTCTATTTCATCTTCTGTTAATCTGGGCAATTTACATTTCTGTAAATATTCAACCCTTTCACTAAGATTATCAAATTTATGGGCATGTAGTTGGACAAAATAGTTCCTAATTATTGTTTTAATTTCCTCTTCATTGGTGGTGAATTCACCGTTTTTCATTTTTGATACTGGCAATTTGCTTTTCTTCTTTTTTCTTTTAAGTCAAATTAAACAAAAGTTTATCAATTTTATTGTGTTTTTTTTGTCCTTTTGGAGGGCAATTGGGGTTAAGCAACTTGCCCAAGGTTACACTGCTAGATTTTTTGTGTGGGTGTTAAGTGTCTGAGGCTGTAGCCAAACTCTGGTCCTCCTGACTCTGGGGCGGTGCTTTACTCACTGTGCCACCTAGCTGCCACTAATTTTATTGTTTTTTTTTTCCCATAAAACCAGTTTCAGTTTTATATATTAATTCAATAGTTTTATTGATTTCAATTTTATTAATCTCTCCTTTGATTTTCAGTACTTCTAATTTGATATTTAATTTGGGATGTTAAATTTGTTATTTTTCTAGCTGTTTTGGTTGCATGGCCAATTCACTGATCTTCTCTTTCTCTGTTTTATTCATGTAAGCATTCAGAAACATAAAACTTCCCCTAACAACCACTCTCATTGCATCCCATAAGTTTTACTATGTTGTTTCATTATTGTTATTCTCTTGTATGAAGTTATTAATTGGTTCTATGTTTTGTTGCTTGACCCTCTCATTCTTTAGGATATGATTATTTAGTTTCCAATTAATTTTTAGTTTATCTTTCAATGACCCTTTATTCCATGTAATTTTTATTGCATCATGATCTGAAAAGGATGCTTTTAATATTTCTTCATTTCTGCATTGAATTGTGAGACTTTTATGCCCTAGCTCATAGTCAGTGTTGTGTAGGTGCCATGTACAACTGAGAAAAAAGGTATACTCCTTTCTGCCCCCATTCAAATTTTTCCTCAGTTCTGCCCTATTTAGCTTTTCTAAAATTCTATTCACATCCTTAGCTTCTTTTTTTTTTTTGTTTAGATTCATCTAGTTCAGAGAGGGGGAGGTTGAAGTCCCCCACTAGTATAGTTTTGCTTTCTACTTCTTCCTTTAACTACCTTAACTTCTCTAAGAATTTGGATGATATATATCTTGGTGCATATATGTTTAGTAATTATTCACAGTTATGATTACTGTGTTGTCTTTCCAGCCTATTCCACCATTTATACTTTTCTTTCTCCTTTCTCTCCTCACTTAGAGTTTTGCTTTGGACCACCACCTCTCTCAATCTGCCCTCCCTTCTATCAACTTCCTCCCTTTTCTTTCCCTTACTTATTTTCCCCTCCTTTCTATCCACCCCTCCCTTTTCTTTCCCCTTTCCCTTTTCCCCTTCTACTGCCTTTAGGCCAAGTTAGACTTCTATACCTCAGTATGTTATTCCTTCTTTGAGTCAAATCTGATGAGAGTAAATTTCAAACAATATTCATCTCCCTCCCTTTTTTCTCTCTACTGTAACGTGTCTTTGTGCCTCTTCATGTGATATAATTTACCTTTTTCTGCCTCCTCCTTTCCTCTTCTCCCATTACAATCCCTTTTCACCCCTTAATTAGATTTTTTTATCATCACATCAAAGTCAACTTATACCCATACCCTCTGACTATTTGTTTTTCTTCTAAATGTAATAATAAAGATGCAGTATCAAGAGTATCATCTTCCCATGTAGGGATGTAAACAGTTTGCCCTTATTGAATAACATTCTTTTCTTTCCTGTTTACCTTTTTATGCCTCTCTTGTGTTTTGCATTTGAAGGTCAAATTTTCCACTGAGCTCTGGTCTTGTCATCAGGAAGGTCTGGAACTTTTCTATCTCATTGAATGTCCATCTCTTCCCCTGAAATATTATGCTCAATTTTTCTGGGTAGTTGATCCTTGGTTGTCATCCAAACTCCTTTGCTTTATGCAATATAATATTCTAAGCTCTCTAATCTTTTAATGATCCTGGTACATGTCTGTCTGCTCTTGCATGTGGTAGTTCTCTACACTGGCATCTGCTAGTTCCCCTGTCTGTGCCAAGGTCCTTTGGGTTCCTGGGATTGGTACTTGCCTTCTCTACTATCCTGGGGCTCAGAATCTCCTGCTGGTTTGCTGTGGTAGGGCTTGCTGCTGGCTTGCTGGGACACCTCCCATCCCGAACTAGTCCCCTTCACCCACAGGAAGAGGGACCTCACCTGTTAATTCCTATAATCCCTTGGGCCAAAAGACTGCTACACTCCATCTTTCTGCTGACTCTACTGTTCCAAGATTTTCCTGGGGAGATATTTTCTGGGCTTTTCAAGGTCAATAAGAGATCATGAGAGTGACTTACTTCTTATTCCACCATCTTGGCTCCTGGAAGTCAAAATAGGTGACTTGAAAATATTCTGTCTGTGGGCTAAGCATGCCAGAAGCAGCTGCTGCCAATTCTGCTTCAGTCATTCCGAAGGCCTGCTCCTGGTTTGCTGGGACCAGGGCTGTACTAGTGTGGCCTGCCCTGGACAATGTCCCTCCCTCACCCAGGTCCTAAAGATTCCTCCTGCTCACCCTCTAAGTTGTCTTTGGTATTAGTGGACTGGGAAGTCTGGAAATTTCCACTGCTGCCAGTGATTCAGCTTTGCTGGGGCTGGATCTGTGCTGGCAAGGCCTCTGCAGGAAAACACTCTTTTCTCAACCTGGTGAAACAGACCTTTTATTTCAACCTTCCATGTTGTCTTGGGCTGGAAATCAGCTTTGCTCTGTCTCTGTGGGTTCTGCTGCTTTAGAATTTGTTCAGAATCTCTTTTGAAAGGTATGTTTAAGAGTTGAGGGGAGGGCTTACGTTAGTCCCTGCCTTCCCTCTGCCATCTTGGCTCCATCCCTGAGGCAGCATCTTTTATCATGACTCCTCGTCTTAGAACATTGTATTGAACAGAGTAGCCAAGTGCTTCACAGTTGATAATCCTTATAACAGTGCAGTCCCTGTGTACAATAATCTCCTCTTTCTTCTCACTTCACTTTGCTTCAGTTCATACAGGTCTTGTCATGTTTCATTTTTTTTTCTGAAACCACACTCCTCTTCAGTTCTGATAGCACACTGGTACTCCATCACTACCATTTGCCCTAACTTGTTCAGCCATTCCTTGATTGATGAGAATCTCCTTGATTTCTAATTCTTTGCCAGCACATGCATATCCTTTTTATTTTCCTTGAATCTCTTTGGATACAGACATTGTAGTGGTATTGCTAGGTGTAAGGCTGTGAAGAGCTTTATAGCTCTTTGGGCATTGTTCCATATTGTTCTCCAGAATGGTTGGACCCATTCACTTCTCCATCAATATTTCATTAGTGTACTTGTTTTCCCCTCCATCCCTCCAAGATTTGTCATTTTTCATACTGTGAGGTGGCACATCAGAGTTGTTTTAATTTGCATTTCTCTAATTAATAGTGATTTAGAGCATTAAAAAAATCTGATTATAAATAAATTTAATTTCTTCTCCTGAAAATTACCTCTGGTCTTTACCCAAAAAAGGGCCCTTGGTCCTCTGTAGCTGTATGCACTTGTACTCTTTTTGGCTCTAAAACTATGACCATGGCCTCTGCTCCCTTGCAATGGACCACAAGTGCTCCACTCACCCCTAGAACTGTGACCCAGAACTTCATGAAGTCAATAAAGTTTCCAATCAGAACCAGCTGCATCCAGTACCAAAAAAGGGTCTCCTATAAAATCTTCCTCACTGGTTTTCCCAACCCCTTACCTTTCTTGACTGAGTGGTCCTGATGTTGCTACTGAGGTTAGTACATGTGGTCATTCTGGACAGCTCTTCACCCAAGTGTCGCAGACGTTTCCTGTGCACCTTCCAAGTTTTCTTTGGCTCCGGCCCACCAATATTTTATTTGAGATTTTACTTTTAAGTTGTTTGGAGGGGAATGTTGAAAGAGTACAGTGGGGTTGCTGCCTTTAAACTGCCATCCTCGTTCCATCTGATAACACTGTTTTTAAAAATCTTTTCTGCTAAACGTTCATCTTCTTGTATAATTTACTAATTCCCAATGTGCTGACTTGCAAATGTGGAAAACAGGCCTTTATAGGAAGAAGTTATAGCTAACAGGCTGATAAGAAACAGATGATCTTAAAACAATATGTATAATTCTGGGAAAAATGGATGTTGAAAGTGAAATATTTTATAAGCAAGGATCAAATTGCCTTTTCCTTTTTATAGGCATGTGAAATATGTTTAATAAACACTCATTTCATGTGTTTATGGTGTTAGATGAAATCGCTTAGGTAGGCCCACACATACATTAGAGGTTTGATGTCACCCCAAATTTGGTGCATTTAGTTCACCATTGTTTAGGAAGAATATTAACATAAGATGCAGAGTTGAAGACATATTTATCAACTCTATGAGCAAAGCTGTAAAAGAAAGCTAATTTATAAATATTTAATGACATAATTGGGAAACAAAAATCTCAAACATCTCACCTTTCTGTGGATATTTATGTACAATGCATGGAGATTTTTGGTGGCAAGTTGAACTAACATTTACCCTTCAGATTCTGCCAAGTTGCGTGTGAATAGATTTAGGAAGAGGAGAAGGTAGAATAGCCTATCCTGTTAGTGGATAAAAATAATTAGATTATTTTAATAGGTAAAAATGCAAAGTTAAAGAGACTAAGACTGAAATTGTGTGTTAAGTCTCTATACAAACCAGTGTTGTTACTCAATGCCTTGCATATATAGCCCCAAATCCACACAGCTTCTTTGGAAAGCATACTGCATGTCAAGGGTGATCATTTAAGAGAGAGTGGGTAGAACACTGAAAAAGCGTTTCCAGTATTGGAGAGCAGCTGGAAGCAGATGTCCTATTGAGTGAAGTTCAGCATTCATTTTCACCAATTCTTTCAGCATACAGTGTGCAAGGTGCTGGGAATAAATAGGAAATACCCAAACAGACACCTTGCCCTGGAGAAATAAAAAAAAATAGATTAAATAATTTCCTTGGCCCTTCAAACTTGCTTTCAAACCTGGACATGAAAGAGACTCAATAACATTCTTCCATAGATAGCCAATACAGTGCTCAAGCTCATGTGATATTCCTCAAGCACTAATATTTATTTCTTCCATTTAACAACACTCATTCTACATCCAATAAGTATTTATTGAGTGTCTACCACAGGCTATGGATCAGCACTGAAGGAACTATAATAAATAAAACAATGTCCCTGACCATGGTCTTGACATACAGTACTCCTCTGCCATGTCATCTATCTAATATGCTTCTTTTGAATACTTATACCCTTTTATTCAAAGCATAAATCTCATCCAATCAAGTTTTATTCAAGATTGGGAGGACATAATATTTCTACTTAAATTAAGATCTGCTGTTCCCTTTGTTTATTGCTTATAATCTACATGTAGCTATGTAGAGATGAGTTAATGAGTTTTATTTTATATGGTCCTTTCAATTATTTTTTCAAGTGAATTAACGGCCATTTCTCTTGCATTTCTTCTTTCTGTCACACCTATTGTTCTCTGTGATGTATGATTTAGCAGCTGCACTGAACACTTTCTAACTCTTATATTATTAGTTTAAATCCTTCTGAGAAAAAAACAAAACAAAACAAAACAACAACAAAACCATCTGTACCTCAAAGTCTTTCTTTTTTTGCTCATGACTTCAAAATGCTTGGAAATTCTTTCTAGGTTTTAACTGGGAGGATCAATCTCTTCTACATGAATGGCGGGCAGGCAGTGGGTAGTATAATATTGGGAGTTTCCCTATTATGTTCCAAGAAGACAATGTACCTATTAATTCACCATATCAAGTGGACACTGGACCTTGTACAGATCACTTAACTTCCCTGGGCCTCAGTTTCCTCATCTGTTGTGTATGACTAATATTTATTGATATCGTTTGAACCTAAGTTTTTGTGACTAGTGATGTCTAGAACCCAGAATATTGCCCTGATTCTAGTAACTCCATGAATGTCAGAAGTGGCTACGAGGAATTTTTGGGTTCTCCCTGGTCCTGGACCTACCCAAAGCATTCATATTTTGGGCTCCCCAAAATACATTGACTTACCTACTGATATACACTTCAAGCTACCCATTTCTTGGAGACTACCTACTGTCTAAATGAGGTCAATCAGGCAAATGTTCTTATGCCTTTCTCTCTATGCTATATAATGTAAGCCTTCCATAGATGGATATGGAGGAACCACAACTTCTTTCCAGCTCAAATGACCTAATAAATTTCTTTCTATTTCAGATTTTTGGGCTTCTTGTTAATAAAACTGTAAAGTGTGTGTGTGTTGGGGGGGTTTAGACTAGATGACCTCTGGGGTGTCTTCCAGCTATAGATTGATAATCCTATTACATCCAGTTACCATGGTGCATTATTTTTTTTTCTATTTGAGACCAGTAATTAATTTTTAATTCACCAAAGTTAAGAGAAGCCCCACTTTCATCCTTTCATGGGTCTACTATCTCATTGAATTCTCATTCTGCATGTCAATTGTCTACATCAAATCACAAATCATTCCTAGAACATGGTAAGTGGGCCTCCTATATCTCATGACATGTGAATGACATTAGAGTACATGGGTACTATGAGTCATTTTTTTGCTCTTGCTTCATGATCAGCTCACCTCCGTTTTTCCGTGCTTTACATTAGAGGCAGTTTGGCATTATGGATAGAATGCTAGCATTGAAAAAGGAAGACCTGAGTTCAAGTTTATTCTCTGACACCTATTGGCTGTGTGACCTTGAGGAAGTCACTTTTTCTTTTAGTGGTTTAATAAATTACTGAAGACTATAAGTTGCAGAAGAATAAAAAAAAAACATTGAACTACATGGTTAGGAGTTCTACACTTGGAGTTCTCTATACTACTGATGAAAATACCTTTCTTTGTATTACTTTTTCATAATTCTTCTTTAATAATAAATGTAGCACACTTATAGCTACCATCGGGCTTCCCTTCTTTGACCTTGTCCCTTAACAACTTTCGTTTAAGGCTATGGTCCTCCCTGGCTCAGAATATGTATCTATCATCACTGGGAAAATATTAACATTAAAAAGATGGACCTTTATTTAAAATAATTATAGCCTATGCCAGAGGTTCCCAAAATTATTTGGTCTACTACTCCTTTTTCTTTAAAAAGAAAATTACTCAGTACCACCCTGGAAATCTATTTTCTTTAATCCTATTTTTTAATCTTTTTTTTTAATTTGTATCATTTCTCCCCCCCCACATTTATTGATTTATTTTTAGTTTTCAACATTCATTTCCACAAGATTTTGAGCTCCAAATTTTCTCCTATATCTCCCCTACTCCCTACTCCAAGAGACAAGCATACTGATTACCTCTTCCTCCAGTCTGTCCTCTTTTCTCTCTCCCACATACCCCATTCTCCCTTACTTTCATGTAGGTCAAGATGGATTTCCATACTCCATTGCCTGTATATCTTATTTCCCAGTTGCATGTAAAAACAATTTTTTAACATTTGTTTTTAAAACTTTGAATTCCTGATTCTCTCCCTTCTTCACTCCTCACCCATTCCCATTGAGAAGAGAAGCAATTCAATATAGGTTATTCATGCATAAATGCAAAATATTTCCATAGTAGTCATATTCTGAAAGGCTAATTATATTTCCTTCCATCCTATCACACCGTTCATTTATTCAATTTTCTCCTTTGACCCTGTCCCTTTATTTTTTTTTCAAAATGCTTTATTAACATCTGGTTTACTTAATTCATTTCCACCAGATTTTGGGTTACAAATTTTCTCTCTGTTTATCCCCTACCCATCTCCCCAAAATAGTGATCCCCCAGGATATCCCCTCTTCTTATTTCCCAATTACATGTAAAATAGTATTAATGATAGTATATATATATTATACATACATACATATATTTAAACATTTGGTTTTAAAACTTTGAATTTCAGGGGCGGCCAGGTAGCACAGCGAGTAAAGAGCACCAGCTCCAGTGCCGGGATGACCTGGGGATCAAATCCGGGCTCAGATACTTAGCACCACACCCAGAAGTAACTGGCTGTGTAACCTTGAGCAAGTTACTTAACCCCGATTGCTTTAAAAAAAATAAAACTTTGAATTTCAGATTCATTTTCTTCTTCCCTTGTCACCCACCCTTACTGTGAAGATAAGCAATTCAATATAGGTTGTACATGTGTAGCTAATGCAAAACATTACCATAGTAGATATATTGTAGAAGACTGATTATATTTCCTTCCCTCCTATCCCATCTCCCACTTGATCTATTTTCTACTTTGGTCCTGTCCCTTTTCAAAAGTGTGCGCATCCAACTTCCCTTCCCACAGCCTGCCCTACCTTCCATCATCCTCACCCAGACTTTCCCCTTTACTTTCTTGTAGGATAAGACACCCAAATAAGTGTGTATGTTATTCTGTCCTTAAGTCAAATCCAATGAGAGTAAAGTTGACTCATTTCCTTTCACCTCCCTGCTCTTCCCCTCCATTGTTACAGCTTTCTCTTGCCTCTTTTATGTGAGATAATTTAACCTGTTCTATTGCTTTTTCTCCTTCTTCCAATATATTCCTCTCTCACCTCTTAATTTCATATTTTAAATATCATCCATTCATATTCAACTCTTTCTGAGCCCTTTGTCTATTTATACATATACGCATATATATGCATATGCACACAAACTGACCGCCCCCCCACACACATACATACATACATGTATATATCTATATCTATATTCCCTCAAACTATCCTAATGCTTAGAAAAACCTCATGAGTTACAAATATTGTCTTTCCATGTAGGAATGTAAAGAGTTCAACTTTAATAGGACCCTTATGATTTCTCTTTCCCGTTTACCTTTTCATGCTTCTATTTATTCTGTTTATTTGAAAGTCAAATTTTCTGTTCAGCTCTTCTATTTTCATCAAGTATACTTGAAAGTCCCCTATATCATTGAATATTCATATTTTTCCCTGAAGTATTATACTCAGTTTTTCTGGGTAGGTGATTCTTGGCTTTAATCCTAGCTCCTTTGACCTCTGGAATATTATATTCCAAGCCCTTTGATCCCTTAATGTAGAAGCTGATAGATCTTGTGTTATCTTGGTTGAGTTTCCACAATACTCAAATTGTTTCTTCCTGACTGTTTTTAATATTTTCTCCTTGACCTGGTAACTCTAGAATTTGGGTATAATATTCCTAGGAGTTTCCTTTTGGGGATCTTGTTCAAGAGACTTTTGGTAGATTCTTTCAATTTATATTTTAAACTCTGATTCTAGAATGTCAGATCAGTTTTCCTAGATAGTTTCTTGAAAGATGCTATCTAGCCTCTTTTTTTGATCATGGTTTTCAGGTAGTCCAGTCATTTGAAATTATCTCTCCTGGATCTGTTTTCCAGGTCAGTTGTTTTTCCAATGAGATATTTCACACTGTCTTCTATTTTTTTCATTTGTTTGGATTTATTTTATAGCAGCTTGATTTCTCATAAAGTCATTGGCTTCCATTGGCTCCATTCTAATTTTAAAGGCATTATTTTCTTCAGTGAGCTTTTGCACTTTCTTTTCCATTTGGCCAAATCTGCTTTTTAAGGCATTCTTCTCCTCATTGGCTTTTTGGACCTCTTTTGCCATTTGAATTAATCTATTTTTAAGGTGTTTTTTCTTCAGTATTTTTTTGGTCTCCTTTAGAAAGCTTTAGAATCCTTTTTCATGATTTTCTTGCATAACTCTCTTTTATCTTCCCAATTTTTCCTCTGTTTCTCTTGCTTAATCTTCAAACTCCTTTTTGAGTCCCTCCATGGCCTGTGACCCATTCATATTTTTCTTGGACTCTTTTGATTCAGGGGTTTGACTTTCTTGTCTTATTGTCTTCTTTTGGTTCTATGTTTTGATGTATTTTGTCACCAAAGAAATATTCTATAATCTGATTTCTTCTGTTTGCTCATCTTGCCAGCCAATTACTTGACTTTTGAATTCTTTACCACAGTGGGGCTCTGCTTTCAGAGAGGAGAGTGCTATGTCCCAAATTTCTGGGGTTTTGTTCAGTTGTTGTCAGAGCTCCTTCTAGGCACCTGCCTCACAAATATGGGGAGGACTTCCTCTCCACAGATATCACAAGCTCTGCCATTCCTACACTCCTCCTCATTCCAGCACTGCCACCCAAGACTGTGACCCAGATACAAACAAGGCAAAACAAGAGAATCCTTCCTCAGAGCCAGCAAAGGGATTCCTACAATTGCTCTTTGATAGTCACTTGATTCCCCCCCACCATCTGTGGGCCTGGAGCTCCAGAAGTAGTCATTGCTGTTGCTGCCACTGCCACCTCTGCTGTCTTGGGGGGACTAGACCTTCTCTTCTTTTTACCCCAGTGCAACAGAGTTTCCCCACTAACCTTTCACTTTATGTTTGACACTTGTGGGTTGAGAAGTCTGGAAAACATCATAGATGACAATGATTTCGTCCCCTGACTTCCGCTCTGGCCCAGTCTGTGCCAGGGTGGGCCTCATAGGATTGCGTTCTGCTCTCAGCTGGGTAGAATAGACCATTCTTTTCAGCCTGCCAGCCTGTCTTCAGCTGGAGATGTGTTTCACTCTGTCATTTTGTGGGTTCTGTAGCTCTAAATTTTGTTTAGAATCATTTTTACAGGCACTGGAGGTGGTTGGGGAACAAGCTCAAGCATGTTCCTGCTTCTACTCTGCTATCATGGTTCTGCCCCTTGAAATTTGTATCATTTCAAATAAATAGAAAATATTTTCTTAAAAATGATGTATCTTATATTTGATATTTTTTTTTGTAAATTTGTAGGATTTTTCCTGCATTGAAATTTTGGTGATGCAATATTGGGTCATGTAACCTTATTGGTATCATATTGTAAACAAGTCTTTATATGCACATATACCTGCCAAAGCAAGTTGAACTTCCTGATGATGCATGACGTGCTCATTAACCTGCCAATAATTGCTTGTTAAGACCTGTGAGCAGACTTGACCACAGAGTGGTTATAGTTTGCCTTTTGTGTGTTTATTTGGAAAATAATGCAATCACTAGGACTTCAACTCTGTTACACAACAGATGAAATATGTGTTAATTGTTTTTCAAAATTTGCTTCTCAGGGGCAGCCAGGTGGCTCAGCGAGTAAGAACACCGGCTCCAGTGTCAGGATGACCTGGGGATCAAATCCAGGTGCAGATACTTAGCACCACACCCAGAAATAACTGGCTGTGTAACCTTGAGCAAGTTACTTAACCCCGATTGCTTAAAAAAAAATTAATGTCAAAATTTGCTTTTCTTCCCTTCTTTTCCTTATGCTCCCATTTCCCCCTTATTGTTATTCAATGTCCCCACATTGTACCTGTGACTACGAACACCCCCTGGATCATTCCAGCACCCTCCAAGGGGTAGCATTTCCTACTATGGGAACCTCTGGATAACATCTGTTCCAAATATTGAGAAGAATGAGAAATTCTGTGAAGAACCCAATAAGAAGATTGAAATTGCATAAGTCAATTGTTACATTGGGCATTCCATCTCTTGAAGTAATGGTACTGTTGATTTGGTTACTGTACCCACATAAAGAGATGAAAAGTTAGTGAGGTATGGATCAGGAGACAGAGGTATGGTGGCAGACAGTAAAAGGTCCTAGATCAACAGTTAGATTACTCTATGGAGTTTTTTCTTCTTCTCTCCCTCCCTACTTTCCTTCCTGCCTTCCATTTTTCATCCCTCTTTCTTTTTCTTCCTTCCTTCTTTGCTTTCTCCCTCACTCCATTCCTTCCCCTCCTTAATTTTTCCTTCTTTCTTTCATCCCCATCCCTCCCCTCCTTCTTCCCTCTCTCCCTTCCTTCCTTTCCTTCTCTTCTTTATTTCTAATCTCCCTTCGGTTTGCATTCTCTCCTTCCCTTTCTGCCTTCTTTTGCCCTCCCCTCCCCTCTCCCCTTCCCTTCCCTTCACTCCTCCTCCCCTTTCCCCTTCCCATCCCCTCCTTCCCTTCCCTCCTTCTCTCATCTCTCTGTCTCTGTCTCCCTCTCCCCCCAATCTTGTCTTTGGCCTTATACAATCCATTTATCTTATTTCTGCCTCAGTTTCCTCATTTCCAAAATAAGGATAATAAGAGCACCACACATACTTCACTGAACTGTTGTGACGATCCAAGGAGATAATATATGTATAGCATTGGCAAACTTTCAAGCACTATAGAAAGCTTTGTTATGAATATTAATTTATAGATCATCCAGCTTCTATTTTGCAGGGACCAGGGGCTGGAGCTCTGTATCCTATTACAAAAGATGATTTAGCTTTGAATCTTTATTCTTATATATATATATATATATGCATATATTATCATATGTAATCAATCATAATTATATATATATATATATATAATCAGATCTGAGGTTTCATCTTTGCAGAATGTTTCCAGTGAGAGCACTAGAATAGAGAACTTTTTGTTTAGAGAGTTGTGTGTTGTTATTGAAAGGTTAAAGGACTTCCCCAGGGTTTACACCCAAAATGTATTAGAAGTGGAGCTTGAACTCAGACCTTCCTGTCTATCTACCACACCATAATCCCTTTTATTGAGATCACATTTTCTCTGTATTTCTAAATTTTTCTCCCTGTCTCCATACAAATTCCATAGAATGTGGTAGCAAAAGAAAAGAAACCATTTTTGAGACTAAAAAGAGATAATTATTTTAAAAATGTTTTCCTGAAATCTGAGCTTTCACAAGCAAGAAAGCTACCGGACCCATGCTATGCATTGTGATGGCTTTTGAGAGGCGATATTACTAGGCAGTGTGACAGACAATTTTACTCCTGCTTGGAATGCTGTCCTTGCATGAGGATTTTCTATTGAAATGAAATGTAGGTCCATAACAATTTCCTCTACATTAAAAAAGGACCATTTTGCTTCATTTTCATTTCCTCTCAATCCCATCTGTGCATGGAGATCCTACTGGCTTTCAAAAAATTAATCCATAGGGTGCTCTGGTGAATGAAAATCCCAATACTAGCCTTTGAACCTTAAAGTCAGTCCTGCTGCATACTTACTTCTCTTCCTGTTCATATTCTTCTCTGAGCTTTATTTGGCAAATATGTTTGCAAGAAATACACAACAAGACCTGAGCACCTTAGGCCAGAAATGAATTTTAAGTATTTGTTGCTTTGTTTTGTGATTCTAGGTCTCAGAATAGTTTTCTATAGTACATGGCTCCCTTCTCCCTACACAGATTAGCCATGGAACAGATTTAATCTCCAGAGAGCATGCAGTCACTACTATTAGTTAAGCCTCTGCTTTGTAATTGAATTTAAAGGTTAAGCTGTCCTGATTGATAAGGGATTGAGGGTGAACTCATATAATCCGCTATTTCTACCTGGCCCCAGACCTTGCTTCATATCCCAAAAATTCTTATACTGGGGAAACCAGGTCTTATCCAGGAATCTTGGCAGTTGCCCTAATATAATATGTAAATCCTTTGCCTGCTTTCATTCTGCTCTGGTCAGTAATCAAATCTACTCTTGTTAGTGGAAGAAGTCTAAAAATCATTTACTTTACCTCTCTACTCATAATTCATGGAATTCCTTAGAATTTCCTGTCTTGGCCACCATTCCCTTACATGAAATGTTTTCCACTATTAGAATGTAATTTTGAGGTTTTATGTGGGAATGTTATATAGTTTTTGTGTTACCCACATGAAACTGTGCTTGATATATATTAGGAACTTAATTTTTTTTAAATTCTTTCATTTATTAAAAAAACATTCTTAGAGTCAGGTCTTCCTAAGATAATTGTGACTTTTGAAAGGTATTATTTCCCCTACATTAAAAAGGACTATTTTGCTACATTTTCATGTCTTCACAATGCCTTCTGTGCATGGAGATCCTACTTTCTTCCAGAAAAATTAATCCATAAAAAGTCATTTAATTTAACTGGTCCTAATACTAAAAAAATAAATAATGACAGAAAGTTTATCATTTTCCACTGTGTCCATCCTTTTTGATTCTGTATCTAGCACTTAAAAGATAGAAGGTCCTGATTGGAAAGGACTTCTGGACCACTGAAATGACTGTGGGCCACACCCATCCCTCTAAAAGACAACTGAAATCCTCTTTCAAATTCTGGTCCTGATTAGGAAACTCTCCACCTGAGTCTATTATCAGTAAGTGACCTAGGTAATTTTCCCCATTATATCTGGGTTTAGTTAGGAATGCCTTTTCCACCTCTGGCATGATTACCTATTCTTAACCAAGTCCATTTTTAAGGTATAAAACTTCCTTCTTTAGCCCTGCACTCCGAATGGGTATGACCACTGAAATCTTTCTCATGGCACATGTTTTCCATCCTCTTCACACAGAATTTCTTTGCATTTCTGGGGCCAACCATTCTATTTTTTATTTTGTAATATAGTGCATATGTATGTAGGATTTTTTTTTGTCTACTTGCTAAGTCACACAATAGGAACTCATGTGTGTTTTTGCTTTCCTAGTACCAATTTCCTGTCATTATCAGATCCCTTGGTCTAACTCAACATGAAGATGAATAAAGCAATGACCCAGATAAAATTAGTTAATTTGGTCATTTTAGTGAAACCATGGTCTTACCAGTGGTTTGAAAGGTTAATTCCACAAAAGGGTTTTACCCCTCTCTTACAAATCTAACCCAAGCTGTTTGTTTTCAAAAAGGTTGAATGAGGTTGTAAATGTTGTCATTATTAGAAAATAAGTCCTTCATTCAGAATTAGAAGAAAATAGAAGCATGTCACTCATATCTCTGGGTCCCATAATATATATATATTTTAATCACCAAAGGGAATTAACTGGGAAAAAACTGAGAACCCTAATTAGTAAAAATAATGATGGGAATTGCAATTATATAAAATGTGCAAAATTCGTGAAGTCCAGAGGTTTTGCTGAAGTATTTATTTTTTCATTTAATGAAAATGACCACCTGAGGAAATTAAAAGAAAAATCACCTAAAAAGTGAGAGTTCTTCTAAAAAATATGATAATTCAACATTAATGACAGGACAGGGACTTGATCCGTCCCTTATATTAATATAATGAAACTCTTTACCAATGTAGACCAACACCTTTTCTCCCATTTATAATTTTCAAGAACTCCTAAAACATTTGAAAGTTAGGTAACTTTCCCAGTGTCTTCTAGGCAGGATGTGTCAGAGATAGGATTGTTTCCTTTTTAGGTTTTGAATTTGCTTAATATAATTAGGAAATAGTGTTGCATAATGGATAACACTCTGGACATAAGTGTCCTATGTGTCTGTGTGCATACACAATATAGGTATAGACATGTATACTTATATGTATACCTACACATGTACATGTGTGTATTGTATACATATGTGTGTATACACACTAATCAATGAATCAACCAATCAAATAAGCAAGTCAGTGAACTTTCTTTCCCCATCTGTAAAATGGGGATAATTCCCCACCTACTTCATTGGGTTATTGTGAGGCTCACATAAGGTAATACATACATACATATATGTACATACATACATATGTGTATGTATATATGTGTAATTATTTGCAAACTTGAAAGCATTATATAAATTTAAGCCATTGTTGTTTTTTTAGTTAATATTTATTAGGCTAGGGGTGGCCAGGTAGCACAGTAAGAGCACCAGCTCCACTGTCGGGATGACCTGGGGATTGAATCCTGGGCTCAGACACTTAGCACCCACCCAGAAACACCTGGCTGTGTAACCTTGAGCAAGTTACTTAACCCCAATTGCTTAGGGGTGGCCAGGTGGCTCAGCGCGTAAGAGCACCGGCTCCAGTGTCGGGATGACCTGGGGATCAAATCTTGGCTCAGATACTCAGCACCACACCGAGAAATACCTGGCCGTGTAAACTTGAGCAAGTTACTTAACCCTGATTGCTTAAAAAAAATATTTATTAGGCAAAAATTCTATGCCAGTCACTGTGCCAAGCATTGGGGATGTGAATATTCCCGTAGTAAGACAGTCCCTGACCTAAAGGAGATTATATTCTAATGGTGGAAGGCAACATATAAGATATAGATGAAAAGGAGAAAGGGTGGATAGTCTGAGCTGGTGGCATGGCAGAGAAAGACCAAAATATAGAATAAGAAGATATTAGAGCAGTGTTAGCTTGAGCATCCTCCTTAAGTGGAAATACAGGGAGACTCATGCAATGAGGAGAGGCAGCAGGGTCAGAAAGTACCACTATGTAAATTCTGGAACTGGAGTGAGATTCCAGGATGAAGAGGTTTCTATGGCATGATGAAGAAAATCCAGTGTGCAGACTGTAGAGAAATGGAAACATGGATGGTTTGGAAGTTCTAGAAGACTAGAGAGAGGCTACATGGGCAGAGGGTACAAGTATAATTATTGTTGTTGTTACATTATGATGTCTCTGAATGGATTTTTTTTTCAGTTTCAAATTCTTTATTATACATGGTTGCACAATTTGAGCCTGGTAAATACAATCAGTTTTCAAAATCTTTTCAAACAGTTTCTTGATTACTACATGCAAGTGACCATGAAAATATTTGGCATTTTATTTTATTTTATTTTTTAATTTCTGAACAGGCACTTACATGAGGGGAAAAAAATCCATCTGTTTCCACCCCCAGACATCCACATTGAAAAGAGATGTTCCCAGAGCAAATGAAGCCAGAGAGCATCTTCTGCAATAAGAGGAGGTGGTCAGAGCCACCGGAGAAAAGCAGTTCTCAGACCCATGAGCAGGGACTGAGTTTGGACCACTGACAAGGCTAGAACTGACATTTGTCAAAAGTGTGGGTTGGTTCATGAACCTTAAGTGCAGGGGCTCAGACAAGACCAGTGCCTCCATCATGTGTTTACGTTGTAGACGCATCTAAAGCCAAACCCGGTTCACAACTGTGCAACCTTTGGGAGTCTTTGAACCAAAGAGGACTTAAATTCAACATTAAACAAAATTAAGACAAAGACATTGTGTGTGTTTCCTAGAGAGGTTAGCTTGTAAATCCTGAGTTTTGACTGGCCAAAGCTTCAGCTTAACATAAGTATGTTTAACCAGTTACAGATTAGAGATGATACAAAGTCCACCCACCCCAACAATCAAGAAGTGTGTGAATTTAAGAATTAGTGTTTTCTCTACACACAGCTGAATTTTCCCTAAAACTTAAAAGTAAAATGCCTTAAAGTATTTATGGGAAAAAATCTTATATCAAAATGAGAAGTTTTAAAACACAAACAGAACACATTGCAGAAAAAGTGCTGTGGTGCTAATGCAAGAGTTAAACAGACTAACAGCAAAAAAAGAAATTCTGGGAAAAAGATGACAAGCGCCACTCTCCTGTTACAGAGCTCTTTGATGTGAAAGGTTGCAAGGGAGTTCCCAATGTAGAACACCACAGAACTGGAAGGCTCAGGACAAAAAATAAATGGAGCCTGAATCCCTCAAATACCCACAAGACTGAATAGGGGAGGGCTGCAAGGCTGGGCGACCCCCACAGCCTCATGGCCACTCCAAGTCTCTCATCATCTGAACACACAAACTTCGTGTTTTACAGAGAATGAGAGGGAACCAATGACAAGGAGATGGGGTAGGAAGACTCATAATCTATAGCCTAGAGAAAGAAAACAAAATGACAAAATGCCAACCTACACACATGGAAATTTTTAATGTTAAAACTTACATGCATATATGAGTGCATATGATCAAATCAAAGTATGAAGTTAAAAAAAAGAGTTGGCAGCTTGAGAAGGTTCCAGTGTTTCAGAGAAAGCACTTTGTTTTTAACTGGATGTACACCTTTGAGACAGGTTAATAGTGCCGCAAAATAGGTGAGGGAGCGTGGCCAGAGAGAGGGGCCAGTCGAGGCCTTGGGCCTTGTCCCTAGCAGGCTGAGGCCACTGGAACCCAGCAGCCTCCCCTTCCCCATCCCCTTTCTCCTGCCTTCATATTTCCGGCTGCTCATCAGACACCTGTGGCTTTGGAGGCTCGAAGCACTGGTGAAAGTTCGTCCTTGGCTTCCTCAGCTTCTCAGGAGCTTTTCTCCATAAGATGATCCCCTGCTGCTTGAATTACATCTGTCTTCCTCATCCACAAGGACTAGGTTCAAAAAATAGGGTAGTGAGAATTTCTTGTTCACATCTCTCATCATTGGAGTTGGATCATATCCCCCTAGAAAGAGTCTTATGGGAATTGATTCACCTTTGACTGGCGCCCCATCCATGATTTCGTACTTGGTAATGGTCTCTGTTTCTGTTGTGGTGCTGGGTCCAATTCCTGTGATCTCTTTCTTTATCAGCTGTAATTCCATGTGCTGAATTTTTATTCTCACTAATAAGAAATACATTTTTCCAACAATCACATCCTTTAAATGATACTTGGATTATATTTAAACTCTATGTGCAGACAGTCTTCAATGCCCACCTCCATCTTAATGGAGTTGTTGACGTCGGGGTAGGTGGCCAGCTGGTGTACAATAAGATCATACTCTTTTACCAAGTCTGACAGTCGTCTTACTATAGTCACTTAAGAAAATACCTCAATCGGACATTGGCACCAATGTAGGATTCATAGGGCTTTTCAACCCACATAAATTCAGTCATAACTTCTGCTTTGTGTCAATTCTCCAGGTAAGGCCAAATCTTTCACTAGGCTTACAAATTCATGGGTATTACTCTTGTCATTGAAGAGTTCAATTTGGCCTACAAATTCAATTCTAATTCCTTGGTGTTCTAGCCTCTTTCCGGGTTGCTTAAAGGCTTGGTTTACCTTTCCTGAAACAGATTCACCATCGTAGGAGAGATAATGTTTTTCTACTTTGCCATCTTCAGTTTTCATTTCTGCCATTTTCCGTGATTCTCCATCATTAAGGACAACATCAATCTCATAGAAGGGACCGAAAAAACCTCCAAGAAAACTGATGGTCAGCCCCACCGCTGCTCCGCACACACCCTGCACCGAAACCCTGAGCCCGGGTCCCTCCGCCCAGCGGCGCCCTCGTCATGTGACCGCCGGCCTCTAAATGGATTTTTGATAGTACAAAGGCGTTTTCAAATGTCAATGCTATTGTGGTTGACAAGATGACCAAAGGAAATTACATATATTAAATTTCATAAATTGTTTTGGTTAATTTTCTAATCACAATACTCCTACCCCACTGCTCAAGAGGTTGGGAAGGGATTGTGATATGGAATAATTGTTAGAGGAAATTATTCTATCCTTTATTGAATAAAAAAACAAACAAACAAAATTGTCTTCTGCTTCTTTGTGTGTCCCTATTTTTCATGCGATTATCATAAGCAGATGATAATGTAGGTTTTAATTTTGATAATGTGAGATGACAAAAAATAGTGACAAGATTTGTAATCAGGGAGGAATGAATGGAAATTTGACCATCTGGTGGCATGGATAATAGCCAAATAGAGTGATACTTTCCAAACTTGGGAATTTTCATTTAGTAAGTAGTTTTGGTAGTAGTGGTGGTCGTGGTAGTGGTAGCGGTAGTAGTAGCAGTAGCAGCAGCAGCAGTAGAATTAATATTCTTATATTTCATGAACATGTTAAATTCCCAACAATTGTACTGCTTGGTTTCAACTCCTATCATCATCATGTCTTACTCCAGGAAAAGCTCTTTACCAGGAAGCTCTTTATCCCAGAGACTACAGGAGCTGGGGAACTTCCACCTCACCAGGATGTTTAGTTGTCTCTGTCCATTTGATTATAGGACTGGAGAATGGTGCAAAAATTTCACAAACCTCCCATTTGAAGGAGGTTCAGAAGTCCAGGCAATTCTTCATTTTCCATGAGCTGTAACGCTTGCTTTTAAGTCCACTACCACCACCACCCTCCTGCATTTTGCAACTTTGTTTTATGTGTTATGTTCCCCCATCAGATTTTAAGTTTCTTGAGCGAAAAAAAAAATTACCTTTCTTTTTCTTATTTGTAGCCCTAATGCTAGCACAATGCCTGGCACATAGTAGGTGCTTACTGTTTCTTGTATTGTACTGTATGGAATTACAGTGTAGTGTAGTATATGCATCTCCAAAATAAAACCAGATGGCTAATGTTGGTCTGGTACACTTTGAAGAGAAGGGCATTATGGATTTTTTTCTAATATGTTGGTATGAAGAGATTCAGTTTTTGAATAACTCTTACCTTGACGCATATATGTAATGGTTCATTTGCAATAATACATAGGAGAAACCCACAAAACTTGTCTCATTGTAAAGTTTTTAGTCCAGAATAGCTTTTTCCTAGGAGAAATCTGAAAATATTGACTAAGGAGACTGATAGGAAGAAATTCCTAAGATAATTTTTGTCCATAAAAGAAAAACAATACATTACAGAAGCAAAGGATAGACTATTCTGGTGAATATATACTTTGGCTACATGATGCAAGACTGTAGCTCCTCCTGAAAATGGGAGAGAAAAAGGAGGATTTAAATAAGATTCTCAAAATTGTTTATTGAGAGCATCAACATTTTTGAGAATTCACTCAAACTTTGTAAGTTTGACTTATTCTAAAAACTGAACAACTCTAATTCTAGTGGAGGAAAAGAAAAGAAAGAATAATCTAGGCAGCATTGTTTTGCAGCAGCTTACACATGTAAGGTCAAAAGGTAGAATTATGACCAACAGTTGCCCTTGTATTCCATATACTTTCTATGATAAATATGACTTGCTTTAATAATTTCTGACAGGGACAGCCAGCTCATGCAGTGAAGAAAGCACCGGCCCTGGAGTCGTGAGGACCTGAGTTCAAATCTGGCCTCAGACACTTGACACAATTAGCTGTGTGACTTTGGGCAAGTCACTTAACCCCAATTGACCTCCAAAAAGCAAAAAAATAATAAAATAATTTCTGACAAAAAATTAAATGATGGCCATCCACGTGAAACCAAGCCATTATTAAAAAAAAAATCTATTGACAGTGATTATATCCTCCTTAAATCTCTCCAGAATTAACCTCTCTCCATTCTTCCCATTCCCCTCCCCCAAACAAAACAAGCAACAAGTTAAATCCCCAACAATCCAGTTGTCTTAACTAATTCTCATAAATTATGACCTTAAGGCTTTTTACCTTAACCAGATACTCTCTAACTTATCAATGTCCTTGCTAAAATGGACACAGAAGCTCCATTAAAAAAAAGAAAAAGATATCGAGGACAGCCTTCCTTTTCCACTTAACGGCATTTCCTTGGACTTCTCCATCGTGCCCCATGCTGGGTGTAATTTCTTGTTTTACTCAGTTTTTTTTTTCTGCATTATCCTCTCCCATTCAGATGTGAGCCCCTTGAGGGTTGGGACTATCGTTCTTGTTACCTGTGTACCAAGCACATGGCACAGTACTGAGTACTTACAAAGTACTTAATAGATACTTATTTACTATTTGTTGAGTTCTGACTATCTATGAAAATTTCCATGGAATCAGATTAGCATTTTGGGTTCTCTAATGATGAAGCCTTGGCAGTGGATAGATATCTTAGTGTCACTTAGTATTGGATTTCCAACAGCATTCACACTGCAAAAGGGAACATTTGCTAAGAAGTCAGTGGATTCATCATCAGAATTTGATATTAATTAACAGAAAGTGGAAATTGCTTGGAACATGTCAACTGTCAGGGAGTTTACACTCTAATAGGAATATGAAATATGTGTACAGACAGCTATGGTACAAGTAGGAATTTATGTGTAACAAACGTGACCAAGAATGGTATAATGAATTTAAGGATGTTAGAAGAATGAACAGAGTTTTTCATTCTATGCTGGAAGATAGGGCCTTATGAAAGATGTGGATATTCCCAATGGTACCAAATTGAGATTATTAAAGAAATTTTGATACGGTAACCCTTGATCTGTGTATTTATTGATCCATGAACTCCTCTTTTAGGATGATTAAGTCATGGATTTTTTAGAAAAAAATCAATGCTCTCTCTAGTGTACCACAATGGCTCTCAATAAGAATAAACAAGACCAAATTTGGATAATTTCTTACATGTTCAGTAGTTAATGCTAGTAGTTTTAAAGAAAAAATTAGTTAATAAAATAATTAGGTACTATTACTGGTTTGATATAAGGATCTGGCATAACATCAGGTGAAGCAATAAGGTGCTGCCTTGGGTAACATATTTTTAAGTTAATTAATGTATTCATTTTGAAGTTTTCTTCATTTTTAATATTATAGTTATTTCCACAAATTGCCTACAACAGCTTTCCCTCATAACAAATTGTTGTCAAACAATTGTTTATTAACAAACAAAATGTTGTCAAAAAATGACAAATTGTTAAGGAAAATTAACCCATCTAGCCACTTAGGTAGCATAAAATACTCTGTACTTATTGTCAGAGGTAAATGGTAAATGTTTAAAACTAATCCTTTTGTAGGTGGGGGGAGGAAGGGGATATGCATGCAAATCAATGTTTTCCATGAATTTTCTCTCAACAAGCTATGAAAATGCCAGGACCTAGAGAGGTTAAGTGACTTGACTAAAAGTTACACAGCTTTTTAGTGGCAAAGCCAGAAACAGAGACAATTCTTTGAGAAAAATCCATTTCAATAATGCTTTCATGATTTACAAAATGCTTTTTTCACAACAATCCTGTCAGTTGCTATTAACCTTCTTTTAAATATGAAAATTTAATCTGCATTATTACTATTTTTTGTATTATTTTAAAAGGTGAACAATGACCAAAACAGTATTGATTTGTAGCATTTGCTGATATCTGAGGTATATATACTCACACTGAATATTTCGTAATATCAGTTCTGGCATATCCTTCGTTCGTAGGTCACTGCTTCTCTAACAAGAAGAAGGAAGTATGTTTCCATATTTGTCCTCTGGAAACAATTTTATTCATGAAATATACACACACATTTAGGAGACATGGGTCATTTAACACATTCTAACAAATAACTCCTAACTTCTAAAAAGGAAAACAAAATTGTTAATTAAATGTTCACTGCTTACTCTAGCCAGTAAATTCATTTTGGGTGAAATTTATGATATAATTGAATTGTACTTTTATGCTCTATATGTATATTTTATAAGTACATTCAAGCTCCTGAATAATCAAATGTATGGCACATTTTAATCCCATTTTATAGGTACTGGTACATAATTCTTATTATTTTAAGTGGCTATTTAGATTTATGGTTGTTTGTATCTTCATTTTATGACATATTGTTAGTCATATCTATGATTTATTGCAGCTCCAATCTTTTAGCAAGAATGTCACTCCCTCCAATCCCATTAGAATATGGACACTTTTGATTGGGAAATCATGGAGAAGAGAGAGGGATTGCCTTTATTGTATTTTCATAAAATAGGCCTGGGAGGATACATATTTATTTTACTTCTCTAATATCAGAACTTTTATATGTGAAGGATGTTTGGGGGCCATTTATCAAAGTGAAAATTTGTGGTTTGAGATGATTCCTTGATGATATACGGCCCCTGGTCATTCAATTATGTTTATAATTTGCAGTGTTCTAGCTTATTTTTTTTTCATTTATAATGACATGGTGTTAATTGATCTGCAGACTGATTCTTCTGAGTCATCATAAATTTTTAACTATTAATAATAATTCATATTCCATACATGGATAAATTTCTTATAAATTTTGAAGCATCTTTACATGTATTTATATCTCAATAAAAAAAAGAAAAACTGAAAAACATAGAAATTCTGATTTCTCTTATTGACAATGTATATGTTTCTGGAATTATTTGGAAAGAAATTAATAAATGACTCAAATTATCAGTTCTCAAGATCACAGATCTAGAGCTGAAAGAAAATTTAAAAATTATCTTGCCTAAGGCTTCATTCACATCTTCACTCACCCCATTTTGAAAGTTCAACTTATCTGAAGAGAAAACCCAAGGGGAAACTAGATTGGTACCAGGAAGTGAGAGCATAGAAGGGAGGAGTTAACATGAATGTTGAAGTTCCCTACTGTGAAGGCAGACATAGAAAGAAATTCAGAGAAATGAAGTAATTTGCCCATGGCCCTATAGCTGGGATGTGATGGAGCTGAGGCTGGCAATTAGTTCCTCTGATTTTAGCTTCAGGGAACTTTCCACAGCACCATGCTACCTTCCACATAATGCTCTATCATTTGATAACAAAGCTGACTCTGCTCATCCAGCATCCATAGCAAATATTGGAATAAACATTTTTGAAGCAATGTCCATTAATGATATTGACATACAGTTTTCTTTCTGTGTTTCATTCTTTCCCTGGTTTATGTATCAGACCTCTGTTTTATAAAATGGATTCTAGTAGGGTAGTTTTTCCTCAATTTTTGAGAATAAATCAAGAAGTATGGGTACTAACTGGTCTTTAAAAGTGTCATTGAATTTTCCTGCACATCCTGTTGTGAGGTTTCCCCTCCCACTCCACTTCAGTACATATATTTTCACTGGTTTTTCATTAATGGTAATGAATTTCTGATACTTTAGCCACATTTTCTTACATCTGAAGCATCCATGGATGTTAAACTAAGAAAGTGGTTATTAGACATATTTATGAACTGCAAATGATAGATTAAAAGTGTTTTTTTTTAGATCTAGGTATGGTCTTTACTACTTTGCATGTTGGGTGCAAAGTATACACTCCCCTATCCTCATTTCAATGAGCTCATAGGCATAATAACTACTCAAGTTCCTCCTGAAATACTTGAGAATGCTCAGAAGTAGTCTCCTTGTATATGTATGTATATGATAGGTTGCTTTTCTCTTAGGAACTAAAATGAAACTTATGCAATTGTATGTGATATCGACATGCCTTTGATTTTGCTGGGGAAAAGATAAATTCATTCATGCTTAATTCTATTTTTTGTAAGATGAAAAATTTAACCTGAAGTAGAGAAGTCTTGGTCTTAATAGGTGTCTTGACATGTTTGAAGTGCATATGTCATTTGTAAAAGAGAGTATTAGTCATATTAATATAATTCTTGAGTGTATGTTGGCAGATAGATTCTTAAGTATTTTATATATTATATACAGAGAGAAGTAATTATTTTTGTTTTATTGGAAAAATAAAAAAAATACAAAATATCTCAACCATAGTTTAAACATGCTCCAGACAAATGATTTGAACTATATTAATAAGAAACTGAATTTCTGGTAATAAGGAGAGATAAATCAACTCTTCTCTGTTCTGGTTAAATCCCATCTGGAGAATTCAATTTAGTTTTGTATGGTGCCATTTAAGGACAATGATAAGATTGAGGGCATCCCAAAGAAGGACAAGAGAATGGTAAAAGACCACAAATTTATACAAGATCAATAGCAGGTGAAGGAAGTAGGAATGTTTAACATAGAAAAGAGGAGACTCTGGGAGACCTATTTAAAATGTTTTAATGATCTCTGAAGAGCAACGCATGGAAGATAGAAAGAGGTGAATTTAGATTATTAGACTTCCTAGCAGAGATTTCTAAAAGTAGAATGGTCTGCTTAAGGTGGTAGCGGTTTCTCCCTTATTGAGGTTTTCAATCAGGAAATGGATAAACACTTATCAAATATATAGTATAGGGGAGTTCTATTGTTGTTTAGACTAAATGGATCTGATCGAAATCTAAAATTCTGTGATTCTGGACTCCAAAGGTAGGGTTTAGATGTATGAATGGAAGTTACTAGGAGTTGGATGATTTGGGTTCAATTAAGAGTAATTTTCCCTGAATAGAACTGTCTGAAAATACAACAGGAGGCTTCATGAGGTTGCTAAGTTCCCTTTCTTTGATAGACTTCAAGCAGAGGGATCTCATGGTTCCCTGGGATGTCATAATGAGGATTTTGATCATATATTAGGCAGGTTGAACTAGACGATTCCTCAAGTTTCTTCCAATTCTAAGGTTCTTTTGTTCAATGGCCCAAAGTTCCAACATTTTATTCTTATGTTGGAAGCCATTTATATTGAAACTTACATAACTGAACCATGGGATTTTCTTATTGTAACATTATTATTATGGTTGGCAAATGTGAATTATACTACATTATTCTGTCTCAATCTGTTATGACTTTGTATATGAAGAATATTTTCCTTTAAAATTTTCCATTTTTACTAGTCACTATTTTTTACATGTTTTTATGTTTTTCAGGGGCTTGCTCTTCTGAATCTTTTAGTTGCATATTTCAATTAAACAAGAAAAAAGTAGTTTATAACATGTTTTCAATAAATATACTAATTTTAAGGTGTCTGAAAAAACTTAATCTAAACAAGTTTTCCTTCTTCCATTAGTTTTAACTAAATATATATTTGTGTGTATATAAGTGTGTTTTTCTCCTTGTGGAGGAAAAAAACTATCATAATTTCAGTTTGTTGCTACATTCACATAAGTATGTGCATGTTCTGAGCATTGGACATTATTACAGCTATATTCAAAAATCTATTGTTACTGTTGCAAGGAAATGGAGCTGAGGGTATGCTTAGTTCAAATGATAGAAGAACATCTTTCCATATAGCAAATATGTTTTTCCCTGCTAAATTCAAAGACACCCAGAAGGTGAGCTGAAATCAGAAAAGACAAAGTTCAGAACACATAGAGCAGAGCTTGAGTGTTATGAACATTCAAAAGCTCATCATCTGTGAGATTTCTCCAGGCAGTGTGAATCTCTCTCTACAAAGAAGGAATTGAAAGTGGATAGGGAAAAAAAATCTGTTTTGGAGGTAAAAGAAAAGAGGAACTTAAATTTGATCTTTCCTTTTCCAGAACAATGTGATGAATCTTTGTAGGTCGTTAACTTATTGTCCATTTGACTAACAGCAGAAAATATCTGAAAATAATTTTTACAATCATGGAACTTATAAAAACAGACTTTGGTTTCAGCTCCCAAAACAGGGGAAAATGTCACTGGGACCTCTCATTTCTTTCTATAATAGCTTCTTTAAAACCTGCAGACGTTATTTCATTCACATGTCAACTCCCTTTCAACATTTCTTCTTATGAATACTATCTATAATCCAAGGGATTCTGGATTGGTACTGAGAAGTTGGATTATTCGAGTGAACATCAGTCTGTGTATTGATGTTACCTAGTATGAAGGCTAGAGTTAGAATGAAGATAAAGACTACACATTTGATGCATTGGTTGATTTAAAAAATATTAAAATGTTTCTTATAGAAGAACATTTTCAGAATGAGGGGAGGACAGAGAATATACTTAGAAATTAATATCATATAAAATAAAAAGGCATTAGTAAAAATAATTAGGAATGATTTTTTATTTTAATATCACATTGTAACATGTCCCTGGTTTTCTTATCACAAAGTTTTTCCTTGTAACGCATATAAAAAAAATGGTAAATGTTACTAATACATCACTTGTACAGTCTTTTTCTCCATTTTAACACCTGCCCTCATACTAGGGGACATCATCACAGAGATTGCTGTTCCCTCATATTCCCTAATTTCCTAGTTCTGCAGTCTACTTTTTTTTTGGTCTTTTTATTCTGAGAATTCAGATTTAGCTACTCTCTATCTGGGACACAATTCCTTTTTTTGAGGTTTTTGAGTTTGTAGGATTTTGCTAGAAAACAACTGCTCCTCCAGCTTGCCAATTACATGATAACCCAGATTATTTTCATTACATCGTCAGGCTGAAACTTATGTTGATTAATCCTCATAATTCTTCCTTGCTGAAGAAAAACTAGTTCAGCAAATATTTGTTGTTTTTTTCTCTAAATTTTATGGTGCTATTTTTCCCCAAAGGAGAATGTTAGAAAGCAAAACATGCAATACTATAAAACCAATCTAACAACATCAGTCTCTATAGCTACATTAGAAAGAATGGATGAAAGTGTATTGCTTACAGCAATAAGGAATTATTGCAGGAAAAATAGGAAAAATATGATAAATCATAAAACTGTCTACTGGGCTATAATCTAGTTATTCACTTTTTGGGAGACACAGTTTAAAGAGGACATTGATAAGCTGAATGGCTTCCAAATAAGGGCAAATGAAATGACAAGGGGCCTTGAGATCATGTCAGGAGGGGACTTGTTGAAGGAACTGGGGATTTTTAGCTTTGAAAAGGTATGAGTCAGGAGGACATTATAGCTGTCTGCAAACATCTGAATGGCTAATATGTAGAAGGGAACTTATATTTGATCACTTTGGTCCCAGAGGGAAGCACAAGGAAGAATAAATGGGAGTTTCAAGGGGACATATTTGGATTTTATGTAAAAAAAAAATCCCGAGTTAAAGCTTTTCTTAAGTCTAATAGGCTTCCTTGGACTGGACTATTTCTTTCTTATTGGAGATCTTCCAGAAGAACTGAATGATCAGTAAGCTATATAGTAGTGGGGATTCCTTCTCAGGTATGGGTTGGATTTGATGGTCACTGAAGTATCTAGTAATTCTAAAATTCTATAATTCAGTAACTCAGAACAGAACACATAGAAAAATAATTGTAAAAATCCATTTTGATGAGTATTTTTTTGATAATGTTGAATTAGGAAAGGTAACTATTGTCTCTTGCTCCTGTCATCCAAAAATTTGTTCTACTTAAAAATCTTTAAGGAAATATACACTGTTTCCCTCCTTTTTTGTAATAATGATAATAAATCATAATAATTGTTTATGCATGCATGTGCATGTATACACATATCCATATGTATGTATATACATATATGCATATGTCGTAGATAAATCATATAACCTGTTTCAGTTTCTCCATCTATAAAACTGGAATTAATAATACCAACTTCACAATGTTGTGATGAAGTGAGATATTATTTATAAAGCATTTTGTAAACTTTAAAGCACCATGTAAATGCTACTATATAGTACTTTAGTGTTTACAGAAGAATTTGCAAAAGTGACCATATTTTATTATTAAATGCACCCAATAAGTTAAGCACTATTATCTTATTTTATGGAGTATGAAAATGATCTTGAGAGGTTAAGTGATTTCACCAGAGTTTTGATGGTCCCAACTAAATTCCTCTTTTACAGGAAGTCTTTACCAATCTCTCTTTGTTCTAGTGCTTTTTCTCTGTTAATTATTTTTTTACCCTATATTTAGCTTGTTCTGTCAAGACATCACCTTCCTGATGTTCATTGGTCCTCTTTGAGAACAAAGAACAAACAGCAGGCTTGCTCTGTATATATCTGTTGACACGCCATATGGCCCATTAGAATGTAAACTCTTTGAGAGCAGAGACTGTTGTTTTGTATCCCTACCACTCAGCACAGTGTCTGTAAATTGTTTGCACAACTAGCATGTATCTGAGGCAGGTGCTGAATACAGATCTTCCTGATGCCATGCTCAGTGCCAGATGATTGTTACCCTTACATCTCCTCACATGATGATATAAAGTATTCTGCAAGAACATTCCTACCATGAACTCTTTATCTCCCTGCATTATTCAATAATGATCCATGTCTTAGTGATTCTACTTCAAAATCTCTCATACTCATCTCTTTCTTTATCTTTGGAAAGCAACCACTCTAGTCTGGGCTCCCATATCCTCCTTCCCGGACTATAGAAATAGCCTCCAAACTCTTCTCTGCCTTATGTCTCTCCTTTCTCCAATCTGTTCTCCACAAAATTGCCAATGTGACATTACTAAAGGTAAGTATGACTATGTTACCCACTGCTCAATAATCTACAGTGGCTCCTTATTAATTCTAAGATTTAACATAGATTCCTCAGCTCAGCCTTTGAAACACTTCACAGTCTCACTGTGACCTACTTTTCTAACCTTATTATATACATCATTCACCTTCACACACTATAAGAGTTCAGATGAACTCATTTATACTATTTTCCATGTCAGTAACTAAGAGTTTTCTTCTCTCCTTAGACTAACAAGCCCTAATGTACTTTGAGGCTTATTTCAAATATGTGTGAAATATTTGCTGATCTTCCAAATAGTTACAGTGAATAGAGAGCTGTGCCTGGAGTCAAGAAGACCTCAATTAAAATGTGCCCTCAGATACTTACTAGCTGTGGGACCCTGGTAAAGTCACTTAACCCTGTTCCTTTCAGTTTCTTCATCTGAAAAATGATCTGGAGAACAATATGCCAAGACACTCTAATTTCTTTGACAAAAAAAAAATCCAAGTGGGGGTCACAAAGAGTTGGATATGACTAAACAATAACATATGTGTATGTAGTCATATGTATATATGTTGTTTTTCTGTTCTGAACCAGGCCCGATTCAATCTGGCCCAATCATTCACATTCGGGTTTGGAATGATTTGAGAAATAGATTATCTAACATATGAATTAAATCATTTTCAAAAGAATTTTGCTGAACATTAGCATGGAAAAGCTACAATACTAATTTAAGTCTTACAGCAATACTTATTTCCATGACAAAAATGCCTCATCAAAAAGTTAGGTTAGTTCAAAGGATGTTTGATGCCACCATCCTACAATGCTGGAATATCTCTCAAGTTTGAAGGGAAACAATTCCTCCAGTGCTGTATTATTTCATGTATGAGACAACTGGGAAGCTCTGTCAATGATTCAAGCCTTAAGCTCCTAAAACATGTGAGGTAAAAACTAGCCCACCCTGCATGCCAGGAACCCTAATTGAAATTATTCTTTTTTTTTAAATTAAATTTTATGTTTATTTTTAGTTTACATCATTCATTTCCACAAGATTTTGAGTTACAAATTTTCTCCCCATCTGTCCCCCACCCACCACCCTAAAACAGCGATCCCACTGTATACCCGCCCCAATCTGCTCTTTCCTTCCCCATCTCCCCTCTGACTTTCCAGTAGGGCAAGACAGATCTTCATTCCCCAGTGCCTGTACATCTTATTTCCCAGTTGCATAAAAAAAACCATATTTTTATAAACATTTGATTTTATAATTTTGTATTCCAGATACTTTCCTTTTCTCCCTCGTCAACCACCCCTACTTGGGAAGACAAGCAATTCACCCAGAAACACCTGGCCATGTAACCTTGAGCAAGTAACTTAACCCCAATTGCTTAGGGGAAGACAGGTGGCACATTGAGTAAGAGCACTGGCCCCAGAGTCGGGATGACCTGGGATCAAATCTGGGCTTTGATACTTAGCACCACACGCAGAAATAACTGGTCTTGTAACCTTGAGCAAGTTAAATTACTTAACCCCAATTGCTTTGTACATATGTAGCTATGCAAAACATTTCTATAGTGGATATTTTGTGAAAGATTGACTCTATTTCCTCCCAACCTATCCCGCCCCCAATTTGCTCTATTCTTTACTTTGACCCTGTCCCTTTTCAAAAGTGTGTGTTTCTAAATTCCCTCCCTCCCACCTGCCCTCCACTCCATTATTCTCCCTATCATCCCCTTCCCCCTATTCTCCTGTAGGGCAAGATACCCTATTTAGTGTGTATGCCATTCCCTCCCTAAGACAAATTCAATGAGAATAAGGTTGACACATTCCCTTTTGCCTTCCTGTTCTTCCCCTCCATTGTAACAGTTTTTCCTTGATCTTCTATGTGGGATAATTTACCCCATTCTCTCTCTCCCCATGTTCTCTCATTATATTCCTCTCTCACATCTCAATTTCACTTTTTAAGTATCATCTCTTCCTATTAAATTTGTCATGGGCCCTCTGTCTATGTACACCTGTCCACATATATACATACACTCACATATGTAGTCATATGCCCAAATATCCTCCTATATAGACACACACACATATATATATATATAGAGAGAGAGAGACACACACACACACACACACAAACAGACACTTATATACCCTGAAACTATTCTCATACTGAGAAAAATTTCATAAGTTACAACTACTGTTTTTCCATAGAGGAATGTAAAAAGTTCAACTTTTATAAGTTCCTTATGATTTCTTTTCCCTGTTTACTTTCTCATGCTTATCTTGCTTCTTGTATCTGAATGTCAGATTTTCTATTTAACTCTGCTTTTTCATCAAGAATGCTTGAAAGTAACCTGGGCTCAGACACTTAGCAACCACCCAGAAACACCTGGCCATGTAACCTTGAGCAAGTAACTTAACCCCAATTGCTTAGGGGAAGACAGGTGGCACATTGAGTAAGAGCACTGGCCCCAGAGTCGGGATGACCTGGGATCAAATCTGGGCTTTGATACTTAGCACCACACGCAGAAATAACTGGTCTTGTAACCTTGAGCAAGTTAAGTTACTTAACCCCAATTGCTTTAAAAAACAAACAAAAAAATGCTTCAAAGTGCTTTATTTCATTGAATGACCATATTTTCCCCTGACATATGATACTCAGTTTTGCTGGGTAGATGATTCTTGCTTTTAATCCCAGCTCCTGTGACCTCCGGAATATCATATTCCAAGCCCTTCAGTCCCTTAATGTAGAAGCTGAAAGATCCCTTGTTATCCTGATTCTGCTCCCACAATATTCACATTATTTCATCCTGGCTGCTTGTAATATTTTCTCCATGATCTGGGAACTCTGGAACCTGACTATTATATTCCTAGGAGTTTTCTTTTTGGGATACTTTTCAAGAGGTGATTGGCATATTCTTTCAACCTCTATTTTGCCCTCTGGTTCTAAAACATCAGGATAATATTCCTTGAGAATTTCTTGAAGGATGATTTCTAGGTTCTTTTGTTGATCATGCCTTTCAGGTAGTCCAATAATTTTTAAATTATCTCTCCTGGATCTATTTTCCAGGTCAGTGGTTTTTCCAATGAGATATTTCACATTGCCTTCTATTTTTTCATTTGTTGGGATCTGTTTAATAGTAACTTGATTTCTCATAAAGTAACTAGCTTCCATTTGTTCCAATCTAATTCTGAAGGAATGATTCTCTTTAGTGAGCTTTTGAGCTACTTTTTTTTCCATCTGGCAAATTCAGCTTTTTAAGGTAGTCTTCTCCTCCTTGCCTTCTTGAGCCTCTTCAGCCATTAGTCTATTTTTAAGGTGTCATTTTCTTCAGTCATGTTGTTGACTCTTTTCATGATTTTCTTGCATCATTCTCATTTCTCTTCCTAATTTTTCCTCCACTTCCCTTATTTGGTTTTCAAAATCCTTCTTAAGTTCCTCTATGGCCTGTAACCAGTTCCCATTTTTCTTTTCTTTTTTTTTTTTACATTCACATTTTTCTTGGAAGGTGTTGATGAAGGTGTTCTGACTTCATTATCTTCCTTCCATTCCATGTTTTGATCTGTTTTGTCCCCCAAACAGGAATACAAATTTGAATTGCTGTGTTTGCTTTGGTTCCTTTGCTTGCTCATGTTGCCACTCAATTACTTGACTTTTAAGCTCTTTGCCACAGTAGAACTCTACTTCCAGAGAGGAGAGATTTTCCCCAAATTGCTAGGGTTTTCATAGCTGCTGGAGCTATTATTTGGCTGTTCTCTCTGAAGGCTCTACAGGCATTGGCACCTGGTCACCCACCCCACTGCCTCCACTCCTGACAGCAATCCAGATCCAAGCAGGTTAAAGTAAGAGTGATTACTGCTCAGAATGATTGCTTGGTTCCCTTCAACCTGCAGGCCAGGAGCTCCGAAGCAGCCGTGAGGCAGTGGCCACTGTGCCTCAGCTGCTTCTCCCTTCCAGGGGCAGAGGCCAGACCAAGCCCCTATTTCCAAAGTCCACTGACCTTTCACTTTGTCTTTGGCATTTATGGGTTGATAATTCTGGAAACCACCACAGCTGCTCATGATCAACTCTCCTGAAGTCCCTCTAGCCATGGTCAGTCAGCTGCCCTGAGGCTAAAACTGGGCTCATCCAGGGCTGGGCTATGCTCCCAGTGGGCTGAGAAGAACCCTTTCTGTCTGCCTGCTGGGCTGTCCTCAGTGGGAGGTTTGTTTCTCTCTACCACTTTGTGGGTTATGTAGCTCTAAAGTTTGTTTAGAATAATTTTATATAGTTATTTGAGGTGCTTATGGGGGGCATGCAGGGATTTTTCCTGCTTCTATGCCACTATCTTGGCTCCTCCCTGGAATTATTCTTACTTAATTTCCCTTAAAGAATGCAAGAACTTTGAGGTCAGATACTGTTTCATTTTTATCCCTGCATCCCCACCACTTGGCAAAATGGCTGTCATATAATAAATGCTTAATACATACTAATCTATTGATTTCTTGATTGATTCATTCATTTCAGTGAATGAAAGTGATCCTATCAGAACAGCATATTATTAGCCCTTCTGTTTCAATTGATATAGCATAAAGTTCCTACAGATAACCCATCTTTTGCTCAGCATGATGTTATGGAAATATTGGATAGGTGATGAAAATGAAAGTTATAGTTCTGCAGTGGTCTCTTGCCCTGCATGCAGACTCAGATGTTCTCAATCACAGCTATCCTTGTGGCAACCCTTTGTTAGAATGCAGTGGGCCACATGAGGTTTCTTCTAACTCTAGGGAAGTGCTCAATGATTTCTTTTTATATTCACCTCTAAATGAAGACATCTGTGCTTTTGAGATGTTGTTTTGTTTTACTTATTGAATTTTGGAATAAGGAACAAAAAAGGGTGAAGTTTACTAATTATAAAATAGTATAATGAAGGTGGCAAAGAAACTGGTAAAAAATCTGCTCTCCCACCTCACTTCCCAAATCAGTGAGAATCATAGTTCTAATTTTAACTTTTCTTCTGACTACATTTTTCCCCCTCTTCTAGGTGACTAATTTGGGGGCACTTTTAAAGTGGGAAGGATGATACTGACCTACTTAGCAGGAGTGTTGTATAAGAGTAAGTATCAGAGAACACTAAGAAAGTGAAAGCTCCCTTAAACATATCTTAATGTTTCATAAAATTCCATTACACATTTCTACTGTCTCAGATTAGAATTCGATGGCATGTGCAGAATCTGTCGTGGCTTATTGGGTTATTCTGGCTTTAATAATGAATTCTGAGCAAAGAGAGCTTCAGTATGACAGCTAAAAAAGTCCTCATTGTTATCAGTGCATTTTGGCAGTCTCTTTGGCACTGTTGTTTGCAGTTTTAAGTGTGTTTATGTTTTAAATACAATGAGAAGTGCTATGATTGCTATTATCACAAACAACAGAAGGACAGATAGGGGAGTTGGGTAAACAATGACTGTATTGTATTAGAGAGGTGTCACATTATTATAGTCAATTAAATTCAGCTGATCAGTAAGCTAGAGTATCTACTGTTTCATATTTTTGTCTGCTAGTTTCTTCTTGTTCTGCTGAAGCACCCCTTTTTATGACACATTAACTTTTATCATCCTTTTTAAACCTATTACCCTTCATTCTTCATTACATTTCTTCTCAATTCTTTTGTATAGTCTCATCTTTTTCTCCTATGTTCCTTGGTAAAGCCCATCGACATCTATGATGACAAAGATGGGGAAAACCTATGGTCCATTCTTCCATTGATGCTTGTATCAGAGATGCTAGTGCATCGAAGATCCTTCAGAATGAATCACACTTCAGTTGGTTTCAGCACCTGTCCAGAAATTTAGGAGAAATTCTACTGGATAACTGACTGATGCCAATTCCTTCAATCTGAGAATGTCCTACCTGCAATGGAACAAAAATATTTTATATATTTTTTTTATCTGGACTCATGACTTTAGACTTCAGTAACTACTCTGCAGGTATTACATAAGAGTTACTTAAGACAGTAAGTGGTTAAGTAACTTGCACAGTGTCATTACCTCTTTGTACTTGAAATGGTCTTCGAATGCAGGTCTTCCTATTATACCAAGGTGCTTTTTACTTTTCCTACTAAACAACACTAAATAGTCAAATCTCAGGGCTGTAGTTCAAAGACTTTCAGTGAACATTCCCTGTTAGCTTTTTCAGCCCAAGGAGAAATTTTCTTTTCACACAATCCATTGGTTCAGATATTCTTACACAAAATATATAAATATATTACACAAAACAATATAAAGTATGGGTAATGGTGAAATGAACTAATTATCTTAACACAGGAAGGGAGAAAAAAGAATTTTTATATAGCACCTACTGTGTGATAAATACTTAAAAATATCCCACAAAATCTCACAACCCTGGGAAGAAAGTGTCATTATCAAGGCCAATTAACTTATCTAGGCTTATATAGCTACTAAGTTTCTGAGGCTGGATTTAAACTCAGGTCTCTCTGACTCCAGACTTAGTGCTCTATCTTCTCAACCATCAGTTGTCTTGGAAATTTCAATTCAATTCAACATGCTTTGAATAAGACACTGTGCTAATTTCTTCAGATACAAAAAAAAAAATAGAAATAGTCCTAGTTTCTAAGGATCTCGCATTTTACTGGGGGATACAACTTTATAGACAGATAAATTTGCATGTCATTTGAGGAGGAAGAGAGAACTAATAGCTAAAGGGAAAACAAACAGCTTCCCATAGTGTGTGAGATATGAGCTAAGCCTTGAAAAAATCTATGGATTCTAAGATGTGGAGGTGAGGAGGTTGCCAAGCATGGGTAACAGTGTGTGTAAAAGCAGGGAAAAGGGAGATGGAATGCTCACTTTAGGGAACAACAAATAGACCAGTTTGGCAGAAATGTAAAATGAGTGAAGGGTTAGAATTTAAAATGAGTCAAGAAAGGCAGCCAGATTATGAAAGGATATAAATGCTAAATAGAAAAGTTTATAGTTTATCCTATAATAATTTGAAGTCATTGAATATTTTTGAGTAGAAGAATTACCTGGTCATGCCTGTTACCTCCTATGTATTGCTAAACCTTGCTGTAGTAGAATTCGTGGTTGGATTATGATTTTGGAATTGTTTATAGCTTATTTTATTCAAAAGAATCAGAGTAGATAAAATATTTGGTAGAGAAGCATTGTATTTTAGGATGATATCTTCATGGAGGTAAATCCAGTAACCTGATCAAGAAACATGGTGGATAACATTTGAGTTGATATCGATGCAGGGAAAAACAGAAACAATATTGTAATAGGGTAGACTGAACCACCTGGACACAAAGGAATTAGAGTTCCGAAAGATATCACCAAACTGGCAAAGAGGGATACTATTATAGTGATGAAGGGCTTTAAATTGCCTAGACATCTGCATGAACTCTCTGCCAAAAGCAGAGCAAATGATAATTGTTGGACTCGCCTTAATGATAATTTCATCTTTCAGTAGGTGGAGGAAGCAAAAAAGTTAACTGCTATTATGAACCTTAGGGAATAACTGGTTGCTGAAGTAGCCATTATGGGAACTTTGGAACTGGGGGTGTTTTATTGAGAGAGGATATAAATGACAGCTCCACCGAAGAATTTATGATAGAGAAAAATAAAAGTGCGCAGAGACAAATGTGAGCCCAAGTTTTTGGGAAAGTGGTTTTAAAAAATTTCAGACTAGGGATAGGAAAGTTCCAAATATTTAAGGTGAAAATTTGACCCAGAATAGATACTAAACTATCCAGAATGAAATTCTCATGGCAACAACGGGAAAAGATTCTAATGAATCCAGGAAATTCTGGTGAAATGCTGTTGGGAACATTTGAGTTCCAGCAGCTAAGACTGAATGTGATAGATCTTAACAACTGAAAATGTAGGATAAAAAATTTATGTTATATATGTGTAATTATTTCCTACCCCATTAGAAGGTAAACTTGTGAATTAGGATTATTTCATTCCTTATTCTTTTATTTCCAGTCCCTAGAATAATACCTAGAATTTATCAGGTACTTAAATAGAGCAAACACATGGATTATTGACACTCATGTCTAGCCCTACAATGAACTTTGAAGTTCACAGATAATTTAGAGCTTCTCACGTAGCCTCCAGGTCATGTTCTATTACGGTTTGTTAATTTTTTTTTGTACCTTGTAATGAAGTTTTGAACAGATTCTACCAATCCTACCTTGATTTCTTTATCTCAATTACATAAAAAAACGCTTATAATTTTTTGTGCTCATGTCCTTGTTCTGAATTGACATCACATGCCCCTCCATTTTCTTAAAAATTTCAAATAACTTAGGCATTTATTTAATGAAAATTTGCTGATATATCGTTGGCTGATTTAATGCTAATGTTGCTCCCAGAGCACCTTTTCATTCTTGTCTTTGACTTCAGACATTTTATAGGCTCTATCTAGGGGTAAATAACTTTTATTAGATACATAGGATCATAGATTCAAAACTGTATTATTTAGTCAGGATCTTATAGGCAATTGGGTACTATCACCTCATTCAGTAGATAAAGAAAATGAATCACAGAATCACTGGTGATTTGGTAAGGATCAGATAGTTTGTACTTTAGACAAATTCAACAAAAAGTGCCTCTTACCATATTTTACTATTGTTCAGTGAAATGTCCCTTTGTTCCCAAAGTAATGTCTATAACCTTTTGACCTGAATATTACATACTCTCTGAATAAATGTCAATCCTTTTACTCTTTGGTAAGAAAGTATTAATCTTTCTATAGCTAGCTTTTGGCATTATTCTTACTGTTGCTATTATGTATACATACATACATTATATATATATATACACATACATACATACATGCATATATATATATGCATATGTCCAAAAATTTTTTAAATATCACACCTATTCTTTTGGACAGTGACATGAAGTAATATAGTTAGGTGGACTTGGAATTAGATGAATGAGAAGATTCAAAGAGTAAGTCCTGAATGGGCCATGTGGATTTTCAAGGTGTTCTCTAGTGGAGTGCCTAGGGATGTGTATTTGTCCCTCTTCCATTTGACCTTCTTAGCAATGGCTCAGAGGAGAGCAGATGATAGCATACTTGTCAAATTCACAGATAACATGAAGCTAGAAAGGATAGCAATATTCTATCACATCTAATGACAGAATATGGATTTTAAAAGATTTTGGCAGGTTTGAACTATGTGCTGAAACTGGTAAAATGAAATATAAGTAAAATGTAAAGTGTTACATTTTGCTTCAGAAAATCAATATTACAAGGAGAGGATGGATGATCATGGCTCTACAACATATTCCATAAAAGGATTTGGTATTTCAGTGAACTAAAAGCTCAAAATGAATCAACAAGTTGACATAGTATTTTAAAAAATGTTATATACTCAACTGCTTTAAGGGAAGCATATTATTATTTTATTTTTATTGTTTTGCTTTTTGGAGTGGGGAAGGCAAGGCAGTTGGGGTTAAGTGACTTGCCAAAGGTCACAAGTTTAGTAAGTGTTAAATGTCTGAGGCCAGATTTGAACACAGGTCCTCCTGACTCTAGGACCTGTGCTGTATTCACTGAACCTCCTAGCCACTCCAGGAAGCATAGTATTCAGGACAAAATAAGAGATGTATCCATTCTACTCTGCCCAGTCATTCAACATTTATTAAAAATAAAATAAACATTTAAAGTCAATAAATAAACCAACATTTATTAAGCAACTACTATGTGCCAAACACTGTGCTAAGAGTAAAATAAGGGATATTTCTCTTCTATTTTTCCTGGCCAATCAATAAACCAATATTTATTAAGCACCTACTATGTGCCAGAAATTTTGATTACATACTGGGCATACAAAAAGAAGCAAAAGACAGTCCCTGATCTGAAGGAACTCCCAGTCTAATGGGGGAAAGTACAAATGAGACATTTTACATGCTTCTTTTCCCAGTGAGAATTTGGGCAGGGATCAGTTTCCCCCTTTATTTACATCCTAGTGCTTAGCACAGTGTCTGGCATTTATTAGATATTTAATGAAAGATGATTGATTGATTTAAATTTTTTTCCAAATTGGAAACCACATGAGATTCATGGATGATCTAGAGCATATTGCTGCTCAAATATAGGTTGGCTTCTTCCAGACTGATAAAGTATAAAAATGATAGTTTCGGAGTCAGCTGGTCTGGGTTTGAATTTTGGTCTTTCTGTAAGACCACCTGTGTGACTTAAATGACTCCTGGTTTCCTCATCTGTAAAATGAAGGAATTAGAAAAATAATGATGTCCAATGTCCCTTCTAGTTAACATGATTTTATAAATTCCTAAATTTTGTAGTACAATACAGTAGTACAGTACAAAGACTGTACTTCCAGATTATGCTGGAAAATATTATTCAGATGAGGAAACTAATTTTTGTATTCCACTTTGCAACAGGAAGACTATTATTAGGAAATCTTTAGAGTTCCCTTCCTGATTTGGCCAGTGATCAGAGTTCTTTCCAAAGAACTTCAAACTGATTTTTGAACTAACTTTGCCAATTCAGCTGATTTCTCCCCTTGGTACACTGTGACTTTTTACAGTTCAGCTGCCTGTCATTCCTTCATGATCAGGTTGTGTATTTTTCCTCTCAGAGTAACATTGCCCACACCCTACTCTTTTTTAATATTATTATGATCCTAGGCTGCCAGTGGAGTTGATTTTCCTAATAACCACATTCAAGTAGAATTATACTTGCCATTCAAACATTGCTGAATTTTTAGTCTCTAAAAATTGAGTTTGGTGTTCTTTCTTCCAGACTATGGCTAGGATATGCAATGATGGTGCTTGCTAAGGGATTCTAATTTTTTTTTCTAAGTTCTTCCATATACACACAGATGACAAAATGCGGAAAAAAATTATCTTGCATCATCATGATATTCTCAGAGAAGTTACCATTTCCAGTATCAGGCAAAGTAGGTGAAATTGCTTTATTAGTTATGGGCACTTTGAGAATATGGATACTAGATCTACTAGTAGGCATGGGAAGGTCAGTAATTAGAATTTCTGCTCTAAGTAAATGAGGTTGTACCATATTTGGTCAAAGTGTTGATTATAGGTAATAGGCATTGTAGTGTAATAAGATCAAGAAGTGATACATTTTAGTGTCCCTTGATACCATATTTTTATGAAAGTAATCTGTCTTATTACTAGGATAACTATAATATATTTTCTTTGAGTAAATATTAGTTTGAAGGATCAATACAGGAATGATCAGGGACACTAATAGATATACCAATAATATGATGCAGTGGAAATAGCTTTGGATTTGGAATAAACAAAATCTAGATTCAGTTTTCAGGTCTGTCAATACCTCCATGACTTTAGGAAAATAAATTAACTTCTCTGGACTTCAGTTTCCTATAACAACACCAGCTAGCATTTATATAGCACTTTACATTTTACAAAGTGTTTTACAAATATTTCATTTTATCCTCACAGCAACCCTGTAAGTTAGCTACTACTATCACCCCCACTTCACAGATAACAAAACTGAGGCAGACAGAGTTTAGGTGCTTTGCCCAGTGTTAGTATAGTCAGCAACTTTCTGAGGATGGATTTGAACTCCAGTTTTCTTGAGCCCAGGTCTATTACTTTAGCCCCTGCACCACCTAGTTACCTCCTTTTTTCATTTATCAAATTAGAGAGTTGACCTAGGTGACTCCAAAAACCCCTTCTAGCTTTAAGCTCATTGTCCTAAGATTGTAGGTTTTTGTATTTTGGGATACAGAGGAACTTGCTATATGGAAATTCCCTCACTGAAGCATTTCAGCAACTCCTTTATAACTTTGAGTGCTAGAGATCTTCCTGGGAGCACTAAGCATTTAAGTGAAATTTCCATAATCATATAGCTAGTATGTGCCAGGGGGAGGATTTGAACTTAACTTCTTTTATTCCCCTCAAGTCACCTATTAAATGGTTTCTTTTGCTGGCCATTAGTTTACAAAGTGCAATTGAGATGTTTAATAGAAATGATATCTAGAAATCTCAATGGTTTTTAGAATATCTGATTACCAGTAGCCAGAGCTACTTAATTACTAAATATCTTCATGACATTCTATGATATTTATTATCATAGTACCTGGTACATAATAAATGCTCATTCTATCTATCAATCCATCTACCCACACCCATCTCTCTCTCTCTCTCTCTCTCTCTCTCTCTCTCCCTCTCCCTCCACCCCTCCCTCCCTCTCTCTCTCTCCCCCCTCTCTCCCCCCCTTCTCTCCCCCCCCTCTTCTCTCTCTGTCCCTATTTTGACTAATTTAATAATAGCTCACGTTCATAAATAATGCATTATCAAATTTGAACCTTATAACTAGTCTGTAAGATATGTAGCATCTTATTAAAACTCCTATTTTACAAAGAAATAAATTAAAATTAAAATATTTAAATTAAATTTAAAATTTAATAATATTTAATAATAATGAAACTTAATAAATAAATTTTAAAAGGAACTTAGGAAATAAAAGAAATAAAATTCAAACTTGAGGCTTTCTGACTCCATGTTAAGTATGATATGTTTACTACATTTGTCTACATCTGCCTTCATTCAGCAAGAGGAAATCACTTTAGCAGTGTTAGCATCACACTTGCTTTGCAAATCTTTGGCCAAGTCACTTCACTCCTGGTTTTCCTTGTGTCATATGTATGATGAAAAGAACATCCTAGCTCTCTGAGCTCTAGCATTCAACAAGTTCATATATATATGGAGAAAACAGAGACTGTGTTTAAATCTCTTTGGCAATTTGACCATAGTTGGAGGAACAATATCTCTTGGAAAACTTTTAGAAGAGTTATTGCTATTCAGGGGTAACTTTCCATAATCCTCAAATTATACTGAGTAGGGGGATGCTTATTCTGCTCAGGCAAAGGAATGGTCATTCTGGGAAATCTATTAGCCCATTTATTGAGAAGTTTAATGTGATCTGATCAAAGTTGCATATTCACCTTATTTTTTAGTGTTGTTAAAAATGTTAAACATCAATACAAAGAATTTATGCTTAATGATTACTGACATTTAAATTAATTTCAATGCAAAAACAGAACATTTTTAGTTCTTCCTCCTATTTCCTCAGAAATAAATTAAAATGGACAAATATGTGGAATGAAAAAATTCCGAAAAAAAAAACTTTATAAAAATAACATAAAATGAAAAAAAAAAGAAATACACAAGTAAAATACACACTCTGTTTTGGTTACTTATTGCATAGTCCACACCATACTTATTTCATGTGTATTGGAAATCATTACTGATTATCTTACTCCAGTGGGTTCCAAACCCTGTGTTGACTGAAAGAGTCTTAATATCCTATCATTCAAGGCTTACCTAAAGTAAAGGGATATGTATATAAAGTTAAGGAGTAAGATATTTAAGTCTTGACTCTGAACTGGATGCTATGCTAATACCTGGAAACTACACATTTGAATGGCATCATTAGCTACAAACTGTTGTAGGGTGGAGTTAGGTCAACCATTGACACTTAGCAGGAATGAATTTGCTAATGAAATCAAACAGAGCTTCAGAAACTGGGGGGAATGGTGAGCATAGAATTCCTAAGTTGTGCTTGAAGGAGGATGTTGGACTATAAAACCATTGGGAGATAAGGATTGGTGTGCTGCTGGAATAGAAGGAGGCACATTGCTTAAAGTATGAATGAAGGCACAGGATGTGAGGAAGGATACCAAAAGCAAAGGAAGAGGGCTCTCAAAGAGGAATAACTGTAACAACCTCTGTGGAGTCAGCAAAGAGAATTTCTAAGTCCTTAGTAGAGTCAAAGTATACCAGTTGATCATGGATATATATTTAGGTCATACACACACACACACACATATTTGTAAAACATTCAAAATATCAGTCCTTTTATCAGTTATCAATTTACCAATTTTTATCACCCCAAATATCAGTTCTTTTTTTATTTTGTTGATTATTGGAGGGGAGAGGGTAGGGCAGTTGGGGTTAAGTGACTTGCCCAAGGTCACATGGCTAGTAAGTGTCTGAGATTGGATTTGAACTCAGGTCCTCCTGACTCCAGGGCCAGTGTTCTAGTCACTGCACCACCTATCTGCCCCGACCCATAGTTCTTTTCACTAATATGGTCAACTCATTTGGAAATCTTATAACTAAGGGGAAAAAACCTTATAACTAAGAAAAACGAAAGATTTAGCTTGTCTTTTGTTTTAATTCTTAACACCAAATAGTTGTTCAATAAACATTTGCTAAATTAAATTGAGGAAGAAGAATAATGAATGATGGAATATGGAGTGAGAAAGAAATATCCAGAATATGGAAATTGTTCTTATACACATATGAATGAATAATAACAGAATTGGCAACTGAATTCTTTCATATAAATATGTTTTCAAGGCATTTGGCACTATATCAAAAAGTAAAATTAAATATTGAAAACATTTCTTGTTTTTGCATCATATTATTCTCATATTAAATAGTAATATATTTCTAGAATCTTGTTTTTAAGCTTTATACAAATATTTTAAAATACATTATAGGTAAGAATACAGACCTGCCACAATTAGGCAATAAAACACTTCTGCAATATTGCAACATGATAAGTGATATATTTTTATAGAGAGAAAGGTAGCCTTCTTTGTCAGACTCATGTGAGTGTACAATATTTATGATAGTTATTATTTTACCCGATTACAATAATGTTACTTAATTATGATCATTATGTAAATTACATGTAAATCCCAAAGGAAGTTATGGAAATGAAAAGTAAATTTTATTGATATTTCATTAGTAATGCATCATATGCTAATATAGGTTTATCCTGAAAGAGGTGTCTAAATATTTTTATTAAAAGAAGAAACTTTGATTTAAAAAATTGAAAAACTATAAAATAATGAATAAAATAATTTTACATTATTTGATTTTTACATTCTTTAATGCTAAAGAGTTCAGAGCTGATGACTCCTACATATAGACTAGGTAGGGTGAAAATTTTTCTCTCTATTATTAGTTTATTTTCCTTATTCCTTCTTATCTCAGGTCCTAAGGCAATCAAGTATTATGTTCTGATATTTCCACATTGATTATTACTACTGCAACATTTTCTTGTTAATATTTAAATATATAAACAGGCCTCACCACAGTTTATTGTTGTTTATCTAATAAAAGAGATCTCTTTCCCTATACTTTTCCTATAGCCATTTGTTCATATCTCTCTCTCTTTCTCTCTTTTTCTGTGTGTGTCTCTCTTTGTCTTTCTCTGTCTCTTTCTCTCAAATGTGTGTATATAAACATACATGAATATATACATGGTATCTTTCTATGAATATGTATGTGTAAATATAAATATATATATATATATATGTTAAATAGGGAAAGAAAAAAATATGTTTTATGTATGTGTGTATACATATGAAAACATCCATACCTACTTACAAGTGCTTGTGTATCAAAATTACCCTAATCTTCTAGTCACAAAAAAAACTTTCAAGATTACTGGTGATACTCTTTGTTCAGATTACAAATCAAGAGAGAAATAATTCCTTCACTGTATCAGTTGTGAGAAAATCTCCTTTAACTGCTAAAATTGCAATTTATTCTTCAATTCTGGAAACACCTTAACATTCAGTTCTCACTGGACACCAGTTAAAGTCTTTCATAAAAAACAACAACATAGCAAAACAAAACAGAACTGTCTTTGTAGTTCTTCATAAACTGAGATTTAAACCTAATATTTCCAGGAAACAAATTCGCTGAGTCCTTTTACTTTGTCCTTTCCTTAAACACCACAGTTTACAGGTCTCTTTAGAACAACAGTTAAATTCTTTCTCCTCATAGACTCCTCAAAGAATGACAATTAAACTATAACTGCTTAATATTCCATTGCCTCTTAAAGAGACTATAATAATATCTATACTCTCTGTCATAGAGGATATTGAAGATGGTGTTAAACTGAGAAATTAATTCTTTGGGATATAACATTAATGAACTTCCTGTGACTGGAATTTAACCTAATACAGTGGGATTATAACATACAATTGAGTTAGGTTCAAAACACATTAGGTAAGGGGAAAATTAGGTATAATCAAAATTACCCTTGAAAATCTTTAAAATTACCTATAAAGTATAGTACTGTACCTTCAGAAAGTTTTTGCCCTTTTAGAAAAGGCCTATGGTCTCTCTAAAAAGAGGATATGATATATCAGAGAACAGATGGATTTAAGATGGTTGCTATGGAAATAATAGAACGAAAATTTAATTTTTAGTAATATCTAGTTATCAATGAGGGGTAGGTGGGAGAGATTTTAAATAAAGTAACAAAAATAAAGTAAGCCCAGAATAAACTAAAAAAAAAATGTAGGGTGACAAAAGTACTCTTGAAAGGGTTTGATAACTAAAAGCAATCATATTAGAAGATGATCACAACAATAACTTATTTTTCCTGCTTTACTGTGGCAGGCAATTCAAACATACATAATATCGAAGTATAGACTTTTATATGATTTAGAAGTCTAGAAATGCCAATTAAGGTCATCCCTTTTATTAGTTCTGTGAGCCACACCATTAAATTTCTCTTCTTCCTTCCTTCCTTCCTTCCTTCCTTCCTTCCTTCCTTCCTTCCTT
>NW_027185720.1:3241718-3249218 GCF_028583685.1 Petaurus breviceps papuanus
CTTCCTTCCTTCCTTCCTTCCTTCCTTCCTTCCTTCCTTCCTTCCTTCCTTTCTTCCTTCCTTCCTTCCTTTCTTCCTTCCTTGCTTCCTCTCTCCTTTGCACCCTTCATTCCTCCCTTTCTTGTTCTTTCTCTCTTTTTTCTTCCTGTCTCTCCCCATCTCTGTTTATTTGTGTTTTCTTGTTCATCCTTCTTTATCTCCTTTTTTGCAGAACAGGTCTAATTGAATTAAGTTAAAAATACAAATGATACCACTTCATTGTATATGATATCTTTCACATTTTCTATATATATAAAAAAACAGAAATGAAAACAATTTGTTTATCTTAACTTATCACATTATTAACCTATTTAAAGGTTATTTTATTTGTAATTTATATTTACTTTATGTATAATAGGAAGTATGGTGTCACAAATATTGCACATATGTTTAATTTATAAAAACAGAATCTTACTATGTTACAACTTAAATGGGATCACAGTGGTCACCTTATCTCATCCATTTACCCCAGACCCTAGGTATACCATGTAATCCTATTTGCTTCTGTTTCCTCACCTGTAAAATGAGTTGAGGTAAATGGCAAAGCCATTCCAGTATTTTTTGCCAAGAAAACTCCAAATGAGATCATGAAGAATAGGACAAGACTGAAATGACTTAACAACAACAGCAAACTGATGCTCACAAAGGCTGGTGTACATGTCTCATGACGAGTTAGGTGTTCTTCCCATCACATAATGCCATTTGTAGAGAAAAAAAAAAACAACAGCCAACAAAATCATCAAGTTTAATATAATTCAACACAAAACATTTGATGCATATTAACTACACTTTTATAAGGTCATTTAAATATAATATTCCCAATTATTTTTAAAGACCCACATAATTAAAGTTAAAATTTTATATTGTAGAACAGAAGGCTAGTTAGAGGTCTTTTTCATTCCCTTTTTCTTTTTTTTCTTCTTTTTTTTAAAGCAATTGGGGTTAAGTAACTTGCTCAAGGTTACATGGCCAGTTATTTCTGGGTATGGTGCTAAGTATCAGAGCCCGGATTCGATCCCAGGTCATCCTGACTCTGGGGCCGGTGCTCTTACTCACTGAGACACCTGGCCACCCCTAAGCAATTGGGGTTAAGTAAATTGGTCAAGGTTACACGGCCAGGTGTTTCTGGGTGGGTACTAAGTGTCTGAGCCCGGATTCGATCCCAGGTTATCCTCACTCTGGGGCTGGTGCTCTTACTCGCTGTGCTACCTGGCTGCCCCTTCATTGCCTTTTTCAATAAGAAAAATGGGTAGTATGCAGTTTTTTTATGTGTTCTCTATTTCTAAACTGAAATTTATTTCCATTTGAATAAAATTTTAGAACTTCCAAAGACCTTAGACATCACCTAATTCAAATCCTTCATTTTATAGATGGGAAAACTAAGGTTTAGAAAGGGTAAGTGACTTGAACAAAACCATACCCTTAGTAAGCAACTAGGCCAGGATCTGAAATCAGGTCCTTTGGTTCCCAATATATTGGTCTTTCCATTGAACCACACTAACTTTAAAGAAATGTTGAGCTATAAGATAACACATTTTAATTTATCTGAAAAGACTGAACAAAGTGAAGCTGTAGGAATGTTGAATTTAATAAAAACTCACTAATAAAGACAGATTATGAATAGAGGTGTTTAAGATGAATAATTCTGATATATGGCTATATAACAAATCTATTCAAATCAAATCTACATTTATTAAAGTCTTAATATATTGAGGACACTGTGCAATATATGGAGACCAAAATTTCTAACTATATACAATTGAATATATATATATATATATGTAGAGAGAGAGAGAGAAAGGGGAGAATATAGATAGATGGACAGACAGACAGACAGACAGACAGACAGATAGATAGATAGATAGATAGATATGCCAGATAGAAACATATAGTCACTATCCTTAGAAAACATGTTGACTATTACTGTTCAGATGTTTTGCACTCATGTGTGATTCTTTGTGACCCCATTTGCTAGTTTCTCAGGAAAGATACAAGAGTGGTTTTACCATTTCCTTCTCTATTAAAAATGAGGAGCCTGAGGCAAACAGGGTTAAGTGGCTTGCCCAGGGTCACACAGCTACTAAGTGTCTGAGACTTGATTCGAACTCTGAAAGTTGAATCTTCCTGACTTCAGGCTCTGCACTCTATTCAGTGCACCAGCTGGAACAGAAGAGGGATATAAGAAGAGAGTTTGAGGAAAGTGCTAGTGGACATCCAGAATGCGTCTTTTAATGATAAAATTTTATTAGAATCTGTGGCTGAAGGCCTTGACCAGTGGAGGATAGCTTAAAGGAACCTAAGAGGCAAAGTCATCTAACCTGTTTATTTTTGCAAATGAAAATACAGAGACCCTCGGCTGTTAAGTGCACTGCCCCCAGTTACATAAACATTAATTTACAGGCAGGATTTGAACCCAATTCCTGTTATTCTAGAGCCAATAGTCTTAACACTATACCATTTTCTGTAACATCTATTACTTTGAAATACCTTATCACTTCACCATAACTAGGATTATTTTTCATTGAAGAAAACTGGGGCATTCCATGAGGATTTTTCAGTGCAATTCTTTTCCTTTTAGAATTGGTTAATCAGACTCATGAGTCACTGTACTCTCAGCTGAGAACTATTCCTCTAAAATACAAAGAAGAACCGCACAAAAACAAATTTTTATTTCATTCCCTCCCTTGCTTTGTTCAATACAGATTCAACAAAGCCAATGACTTCTTTTTCATCATTTATGCTGAGAGGGTTTATTCACATATTATTTAAAAAAAAACAAAAACAAAACAAAACCTTGATAGATTTGTAATAAAAATGAAATTTCTCCCTTCCATTTTAAAGTAAATGCAGTATATTTGCTATTTTTTTTTCTTAGCAGAGTCCCCCTTCTATTCTTAGAACCTCAGTGAGCTTCTTTCACTTTAAAGGGAGAAGATCTATTTTTCTCACTTGCTTTCATTGATCTGATCTTTGGAAAAACCTCACCTTTATTGCTATTAAAATGTCCATTTTGAGCTTCTTGATGCCAGAGACTGCCCCACTGTGGTGCTCAGCCTTGAATGACTGGTGGAACTTCAGGGTAGTTTGGTTGGCATCTTTATGGTATCATCAAAAAGGTGACAGATGAGCAAGTTTTTAGCTCTATTACTTCTATTTCTATAAATGCAGTAGGAGAAAACATTCTTATTGTTAATCTGTAAAGAAAAAAATACTTAAGGCTGATTTGCTAAGAAACTATAATAAGCCTATCAGTAATAGATTTTAGGGGCAAAAACTGATTTTTTTGTCATGCTTTCTTAAAGCTGGAAATTCCAAGGAGGAAGGCATTTCTAAGTGAGGACAATACAGAGTTTCAGGCAAACCACATTTTACCTACTTCTAACATATTAGTCACTTGGCCTTAAATGATCTATCTTTAATCAAAGTCATCTTTAAGAGGAGGCCAAAGACAAAAGAAATTTGGATCTCACTGAATCCATAGATATAATCAAATTACTTGGAAGCAAAAGTATTGGAACGATATTGGCCCCAACTCACTTCAAGTGTTCACCTGATTGAGATTTTATAGTCTTGGGTGAGGTGGGGTCCCAGTATGTTATAGCTGTCACTTTAGATTGGAAGCGGAGAGAGAGAGGCAGTATATAAAAGCTAGTTTTCCTCCTCAAGATTGAAAAAAAACCTTCTTTGAAAAGAATCCCACCATCTATTAGGGTCTCCTTCACACAAAAGAAACAAAAAAAAGCTCACAAAAATATCCTTGCATTTACTATACACACACACACACAAACACACACACAATAGTCATATAAAGTTCATGGGCCAGGTGTGTTGGCTTATCCATTCCCAGCTCACCCATTTTCTATAGCTGCCAATCCGAAAGTTGTTTCTGGATAAAGTTCCTTAAGGGTAGGGACCATTTCATTGTTGTCTTTATATCACTAACAGTGAGCAGGGTACCTAGAACATTAGAGATAATTTTAAGTTCTTGTTGATTGACTTAAGTGTTTCTTTACTCCGAGACACTTGATCCTTTCTGTATTTAAGAGAACAGGGATACAAAAGGCTTATAGTATCTGTACCTCTTCCACATATACACATGCAGCAGTACTTTTGGAAGGGTTAAGGGAAGGTCAATTTTTGTACAGGTCCCTTTTCAGTTGATTTCATATCTTCTGATCCCATGCCATGTATTAGTTGGTTACATGTTTTAAAAAATGGACCTCTCTTTCTACCTAAGGAATACAACAATGTAAAGACTCAAAAAATCTTAGGATTGAATGACATCTTATTCAATGAAATAATATCTTCTATAGTATCTCTGTCATCTTGCGCCCTTCTTTTGTGAGGAGCTAGATTCTTTGCCAGGTAGTCTTTTCATTCAATTTCTTTTTAAACATAAATTCCAAAGTCCATAGTTTTGCCCTCAGAAGCTGCACATTATAAATAGAATTCCTTTTACTACATGGAGGTTCTCAAAATCTGGTGAGTCACACTGGATAAATACCCTGTATCAGTCTTTTTAAAATCTCATAAATTTTTTGGATGTCTTAAATGAAAAAAAAAGAATATAGTAAAAAGAGGGAAAAAACTGCATGTGAAACCTGAGTTTAAATCCTGGCTCTATTTCTATGCACAGATAATTTAATTTATTAAAGCATCTATTTCCTTCTCTGTAGAATGGAGATTAATATCTGCCTATCCTATCTCACAATGTCATTATGAGGAAAGTACATGTAAAGTACTTTGATAACATGAACTATAATTAATATTGAAGAAGTAATTATGTAAGACCTGGATTTTTTTTGTCATGAGTCCTCCACTACAGGCAGGCTGATATCCTTATTGTCCCATGACCACATTTTACTCCTTCTCAATTCTGTGCCTTTACTCATGCTATTCCCTTTCTCTACAATGATTTTTCTCTTTATTTTTTGTCATCCTTTGAGTCTCACATCAAGCCTCTCCCTTTTCACCAGCTGCTGCAATACATATTTTTGTCTCCATCTCTAAATTTCTTGAAAATTAAGGTCTATTATTTATTTGGACCCTGGATCATCTATTGGTTAGTTATTGAACCATTTTACAAGTGTCTATGTTCATTGAATTATAAGTCCTGAATGGTAGTAAACATTTTCAATGCTTTGCATATGCTACTCTAAGAACATAGTAAGCATGAAATTTCTTTGTGTGTGTATGTAAATATATATATGTACATACAAATGCATGTATGTGTATGTATGTATATATCTCAAATGCCAACTTTGAGGGATTTCTTCACTTTCTATTTCCATGGAGGAACTAATCAATGCATGGAGCTCTTAAAAAGAATTAGATTGGGAGCTATGCTTTTCCATGAAGTGAACATGGTCATGAAAAACAATGGCTGTTCCTTTGGGAGGCTGTGAAGAATTAAGAATTTGATTTCACCTATGCATATAAATACTAATAGGAAGGTAGACATACCAAAGTCTCACAGATATGGAACTGGATATGTGCTCAGAGGTGATATAGTCCAATCCTCTTATTTTAGAAATAAAGAAACTGAGGCCCAGGGACATTAGGGAATTAGCCTGAATTTATACAGATAATAAGTGTCAGAAGTAAGATCTGGATGTAGGTCCACTAACTTTGGAGTCAAATGTGCACTAGGGCACATATGGGAATATGGAAATATATATTCATTACATGGTTTCAGGAACAATTCTATTGAGATCTTGGAAATCATTCAGGATGTTCTCACTTAAGCTAGGCCTTTTTCATTTTCTCCTTCCAGCTGGAGATAACAATCCTATTTTCCCCTAAGGGTAGAATGCCTATCTATTCCATATATATCTTTTTGGAGGGTAGGGCAATTGGGGTTAAGTGACTTCCCCAAGGTCACATGGCTTGTAAGTGTTAAGTGTCTTGAGTCTGGATTTGAACTCAGGTCCTTCTGACTCCAGGGCCAAGCTCTATTCACTGCACCACCTAGTCTCCCCTGTGTTCCATATTTCAATGAGGATTGTGCTATGGTATCTGTTTCAGTAGCTTATCTTTTGTTACAATCATTTAATATTCCATGGGAGTCTCCAATTCTCTTGATAGAATTATAAAATGTTAAATTTGGAAGGGACCTCAAAGATGATCTAATTTGGGTTTGGGGAACTTGTAGCCTCAAGGACACATGTGCCCCTCTAGGTCCTCAAGTGGGGCCCTTTGACTAAATCCAAACTTCATAGAATAAATCCCCTTAACCTGATCTAATTCCAGCTCCTCATTTTACAAATGAGAAAATAGAGATTTGGAAAAATAGGGGTTTGCCCAAAGTGACGCAGTATCATACTAATAATATTTGGCACAAAAATGCAAGTCTCTCATTCCTTCCTGGCTAATGATTTTTCCACTATGTCATAGGATCTGCCATAGAACAAAGAAGAAAAGAAAAAGGTTGGAAATAATATACATAATGAATAGAGCACTGGATTGAAGTCAAGAAGACCTGGCTGTGACTTCCATTTAAGAAATTTACTAGATGTGTGCCCCTATGAAAAAAAATTTAAACCCTCTTTGTTTCAGTTTGCCAATCTGCACAATTTATATGATAACAAAATAGATTATTACCCAGATCACAAGGTTGTAGAAGGATCAAATCATCAATAGAGATGTACACCAATCACACAATCCCTTAGAAAATATAGTTCTCACATATCCTGGAAGAAAATGGAGAGAACTTGCTTTGCAATGCTTAAACTACTCTATCGATCAATTAATAAATGTACATTTTTCCATACACTTACCTATTATTTGGTAGATAATTACTATTTTTTTTGTTTGTGCCAGAAATAGAAGCCCTACCTAGACAATTTAAACTTGTTTTCCCTCCATTATCAACCGCTAATTGAGTTTCTCGTCCTTATTATTTGATTGAATCATGGCAGGAAACGTTAAGGCAAAGCACAAGTTTTTGTGTAGTCAATTGAGCACCATATAAATGTTAACTAATATATGCCAAATCAGTTCAAATTCTCCTTTAAAGAGAATCAAAACTTGAAGAATTCATATGCAGAGTGAAAAAAAGATGAATTGGTTCCTGAAAATATTCTTGTTACAATTGCTTTTGGCACAGTTTATACTCATTATTAATTAGTAAGCATTCTTTCATGTTTAAAGGCTTACCTAGAGTTATACTGTGTATTGAGAGAATTTATGTTGTTTTTCCCCCCATAAACCTCTATTTCATCCCCAGTGGTTGAGGATATACCAGAAATCTTTCAGTATTTTTTTCCACAGGAATGGAGAAACAAATTGATTTGTGCTGATGCTCTGTCAAATTTATGATCTTGATTTGGACAAGGCAATTCCATATCCTGTCCTCAGATGTTGCTCTCATGACAATCTCATGGGTTGCCCTGCTTGGTAATTTCTCATGGATAGAAATTTTAAGGAAAGTGATTAATGCCACAGTATGGGATTTAACAAGAA
>NW_027185720.1:3254218-3308597 GCF_028583685.1 Petaurus breviceps papuanus
TATCCACGGTGTCATTTATTTATACCTAACAGTATTAGTTTATGTTCAGACGACTCAGGTAGATTTGATTCCTTCCACACTGTATCTAGAGCAATTGCTCCTTCAAGTTGCCTTGCTACATTGTGAAAATGTGGTCACAGTTGTATTGGTCCTATTTATGTTGTCCTCTTCAATATAAAGTCAGTTTTACCATGCAATTGAAACCGATTCTTTTTCATAAACACATTTTTCAAAAGAAAATGATTATTTTACTTTCATTTTTTGAAATTCCCTATTCAAACTAGAGTTTATTTCTCTCAGGATTATGTACATCCTTTCACACAATCATCTATAATGTTTGCTGAATAAAAAAGCTTTTGATTCTGTGTCTGAATTCACCCGTATTTCTCCCTCAATTTTCCCTTTAATAAATAAAATGCAAGTGAATAATTGAGATGGAAATTGGAAGGTGTTTTAAAATGCATACTGCAGGTTACTCATACTGAGAACCTGTGTCTAAAGAAGCTCTCCTCTTGTCTGGTACAGTAGGCTTTGCAACAGAAATTAGTCTTATAATTGTACATGGTTTGAAGGCTCATTTTCTCAGTTGTTTCCTCTTGGTAAGACACAAAAACATTTTCCTTATTTCTTCTACTCCTACTAAATAAAAACAATGTGCCCAGGATATAGTTTAGAAATAAAAACCTCTCATAATTTCTAGCTATAAATATCTCAGTGATTTTTAATATCTGTTTTCTTTTGTCTTTTTCAGTGCTCTCATCTACAGCTTTCTTCTCTGTTCATTTCTCTCTTGTGATCTATTTCCATATTTGACATACATTTGATTGTAGGAAATATTAGCAAAAATTAAAATCACGCTTTGCATATATTCAATTCTAAAGTTAAAAGGAATTTGCTTGAGGCAAGGCATCTTCTTCAACACCTTATAAAAATGTGGAACTACTCTTGGTCCCACATTTCATCCCTCTAATTATGGGGTAAATGGAAAATATACTTTGTTTGCTCCTTATAATGATAACAGGTCATATTTACAGAGTTCTTCAAGGCATACAAAGCATTTTTCTCACATTAGCCCTGGGGAGGTAGGGGGAACATTATTATCTCCAGCTTATCTAAGTTGAAACTGGTTCAGAGAGTTTAAGTAGGTTCACAATGTCACACAGTTAGTAATGGACAAAGTTGGGACCAAATCCACATCTTCTGAATCACAGAACATTGGTCATTCCACTCTGTCATAGAGCAAATCTAGAGTAGGCATTTGTAAAGTCAATCATGAGCAGCTCTCCAGAGGATTGCTACTGTGAATAACTTTAAGAATCTTATCACCTAGTATAGAAAAGTCTCTGTTTATTAAGCAATAAACTAAAGCAAAACATTAAAAAAAAACTAAAGCACAACATTCACAACAATAAAGCATAACTTATTACTAAGGTGGCAACATAGGCTTAAACAAAACATATTCAATAAATCACAATCTCCTCAATCAATATAGAGTGCCCACGTAAAGTATTCTTTAATCTTGACTCCAGATTGGTTTTCAATCATTCTTTTAGCTAATAATTTATTTAAAAATTTCACATCTATATTGATGAGGGAAATTGGTCTATAATTTTCTTTCTCTGTTTTATCTCTTCCTGATTTAGGTAACAGCACTATATTTGTGTCATAAAAATAATTTGGTAGGACTCCTTCCCTAATTTTCTTAAATAGTTTGTGGAGCATTGGAATCAATTGTTCTTTAAATGTTTGATAGAATCACTAGTAAATCCATCTGGCCCTGGAGATTTTTTTCCTAGGGAGTTCACTGATTGCTTGTTTGATTTCTTTTTCTGAGTTGGGGTTAAGTAATTTACTTCCTCTTCAGTTAATCTGGGCAACTTATATTTTTGTAAATATTCATCCATTTCACTAAGATTGTCAAATTTATGTGCATAGAGTTGGAAAAAATAATTCCTAATTATTGTTTTGATTTCCTCTTCATTGGAGGGTTTCCAATCATTCTTAAGACAATCATCCTTAAGGGATAGCAGAAAGCCCAAACACCATCCAACCTTAGGTCACAGTAAGTTACAATATAATCAATCAGTTCTGAGTACCCAAGTCTTCTTTCACCTTAACTTGAGGAAGCTGACTTCCAAACCCAATGGCTACTCTTCCATGCTCCTAGGTCTTGCCTGGAGTTCTTTATCTCAGCCCATAGGGACCATTCCACTCCAAGTCCTTCTCACTTCCTTTTTCTAGGAGGAAAAATACTTAACAGAACTACTACAATATTTACACGCATTGCTGACACTATCATCTCAATTCACTTTCTGTCTGACAAAGTAACACAAACCAACAGACAAAGCTTCTGTCTGAGAAATCAAACACAAATCAACTGTAAAGTCCCAGGACTTCTGTAAACAGTAGTAAAGTCCTCTTTCAGTGCTTTCGCATCAGCAGTAAAGTCTTCTTTCAGGGCTTCTGGTAAAGTCCTCTTTCAACAGGGAGAATGCTTCATTCTGACAAAGTATGATCAACACAGACAGAACAGACAGTGCTGGACATCACAAACATTCTCCCTCTCAGTTATGCTTTGTCCCAGCCTTAGCTCAAGGTTTTATCTGCTCTGCTTTTTCCTGTTCCACCCTTCCTATTACACTTTTGGCAAACTCCTTGCACCATGGGCTCCATGTGATGACATTAGGCCTATTAATGGCAGGGAAGGTCTCCAAACTCTCTTGGACATATTAAGGGCAACACAAATGTATATTGTTTCCAACAAAGACTTGACAGTAAAAGACAAGGTTCAAAGGTGCTTGAATAGCTGAAACAAGCAGCAAAGTACTACTTTGCTTGCAATTACAGCATTCTTAACTTGTTTTATGTCCTGGACCCTTTTGACAGTCTGGAGAAGCCTTTGGACTCCTCATAATCATATTTTTAAACACACTAAACAAAATATTTAGGAATGCAATGGAAAAATTATTTTGAAATGGTCATTAGAAAAGTCCATAGAACATAGTTTAAGAATTCCTACTCTAAAATAGAGAATATTTTGTCCTAACTCCTGCCTCTGACACATACAGGTCATGTGTAGGAGGAAAAACAAGCCATTCAACTTAATAAAGGTTAAAAATAAACTGATTTTCAGATTTGTAATGGTAGAGGTACTTTCATTTTTTGGAGAGCTTCCCACACTGATGAAATCATAGTTGCTTAAAAAAAAAGACAAAAAAATAACCAAAGCATTTATAGGGTTCTGAATATAAAAAAATTACATTATTTAATATTTATATTTGCTGCATAATTTTATATTAAAAGATTCTTTACATACATATAGATGATAGGTGTTTGTCTTTCATTTCAAAGATGACCAATGATATCATGGGGTGATTTCTTGACATTCAGATGAATTGGATTTAAGAGAGGCAGGGTTGCATAAAGTCATCAATGTCACTCTCCCTTCCACAGTCATGGAAGTCTAATGGCAAGACAAAAGTCAAAATGACTGTGATGGCTCACAATGTAGTTGATGACCTTGGCATCTTTGATGTGTGACCAAACCCAAAGGACCCCACAGAGCCTGCTTTAGCTGCCTTCATGACTTCTTAAACAAATTGTTTTCATTTGCCCATTCCACAGGGGAAGTCTTCCCATGCTTCTGATAGATGCCCCCTAACTCACCAGCAGGTTTGAGGCCTATCAGTCACCCTCAATCCACTTAAGCCCACATGCCTAGATGATTTTGTCTCATACTACACCTTCTAGGACTCATAAATGAGATTTGGGTGAAGGTGCATACCAAAAGTGCATAAGCAGCCCTGAAAAAACTCAGTGAGTCCTCACACCAGGGTGATAGTCTCCCTGAACACCTCATAATTATGACATCATGACATCTAAACATAAAAATGATAGGTAGATGAAAGATATAGACATATTGTAATTACACTAGAAATCTTATAATGAAACGTACTTTTGGATGGCATCTATAGATTAAATTTTATGCTTTTATGAACATTTCGGGAAAGGAGAAGGGTGAAGTAATTTCAATAATCTCCTATCATTTGATATATTTGTTGAATTGAAACATAAAATCACTAAAATGATCCATTTTAAAAAATAATCTTTTGTTGAAACAATATTGATATAATAAAAGTCATTTTAGCAGTATAAGAAGTTAATTGACAACACAGATATTTTTAGTGGTAATGTTCATGAGTTGCAAGTTCATTTTCATGGTGTGATATTGTTATGAGAATCAGCACAAGGTTTTAAGTGGTGTGTAATTCATATCTACTAGACAAAAAAGTTTTTCAATATTTACTAATTTCTTATCATTATTGGTTAACTTGAAGGTTTTGAATTAAATTTTCTTATTTAGATTAGGCTGATTCAGACTGTAAATAGTTTCTTAGAAAACATAATTGAGTTGATATTGAATTTAGTTTGTAGACATTACTGTCCTATTAAGAGAGGGATTGTGTTAGTATTGTTGATAAGATTTCAAAGATACCAAGGGAAAAATGCAACATAAGCAATATCAGTGATATATGCAATGTTGCTAAGTTCCTGCCAAAAATGTACTCCTGAGAATCATTAAAAAAGAAGAAATCAAATAATGCTACAATGAATGTATTTCCTCATATAACTATATTGGAGAAAAATATCAAGGTGAGCAGAAATATTAACAATGAGTTGAGACAAAATTAAGTAAAAATATTTGCCAACAGATACAGAAATGTTTTCAATCTAATTTAACATAATAATTTCATTGGGACCAATCTTGATAAGAAATCCAACCGCTGAAGCAGATGATCAAATATAACTTTTATTGAAATCTCAGAGGCATGAAAAAACTTATATTACATATAAAGTAATTTGCAACTTGTGGAATTAGACATATAGGGGAGTAAAATATACTATTTTTAATTAAGTACTAAGAGTTGATAGCTATCAGGTATGAGATTTTAAGGAATCTTAAGATCCAAGGCATCACCATTTTGAAAAAGGAAAAATTATCTTAGAGAGGGGACATTAAATGATTCAGGTTTGAAAAAATCACTTGACCTCGTAAATACTTCTTTGATATAAACATGGTTACATTAAAGTTTGAAGTAAGAAAAAAAAATGTTTCTAAAAATTAGAATTAGTCCCTAAAGAAAAGTAGTCAGTTTTCACTTTAGAAGGTAGTAACTGGTTTTCACTCACTGAACTTATGCAAGACAAGATTGGATGGCTATTTTTGTGTATTACTAGAGGGAGGATATTTTGATGATAGTAGCTATCATTTATATAATGATAAGTTTTTAAGTTTTTAAGCTTTAAGTTTTTCTTTGTCTTTTTTTAATTTGGTTTTTGGAGGGGGGATGGCAGGGCAATTGGAGTTAAGTGACTCCTGACTCCAGGGCTTGTGTTCTATTCACTGCACCACCTAGCCTCCCCTAGCTATTTTTGAAGAAATATGAGGCAAATAGAGGTTAAGTGATGTGCCAAGGGTCACATAGATAATAGAGATCAGGGATAAGATTAAAAAACAGACTTCCAAAATCTAGACCCAGTTTTCTATGCACTGTACAACTTAGGTGCCTAATGAGATACAGGTTGGACTGTGTAGCCTTTGAAGTCCCTGCAAGCTGTGTAGGATTCTGTTGTCCTGTGTCCTAGCAAAGATATTAATGGGGTAGATCCAAAGGAAGATTGTTTTGCCAGATATTGATTCTGTTTTTATTTATTTTTTAAAATTAAATTTTATGTTTATTTTGAATTTACATAATTCATTTCCACAAGACTTTGTTATACATTTTCTCTCCATCTTTTCCCTACCCACCACCCCCAAACAGCGATCCCACTGTAAACCCTCTCTCCCAATCTTCTCTCTCCTATATCCTCCCCCATCCCTACTCTGACTTTCTGGTAGGGCAAGATGGATCTCCATCCCACAGTACCTGTATATCTTATTTCCAAGTTGCATGTAAGAAAATAATAATAATAACAATTATTATTATTATTTTTTAACATTAGATTTTAAAATTTTGAATTCCAGATTCTTTCTCTTCCTCCCTTTTCACCCACCCTTACTGAAAATATAAACATTTTAATATAGGTTTTATGTGTGTAGCTATGAAAAAACATTTTCATAGTGAATAAATTGTGAAAGACTGACTGTATTTCCCTCCATCCTATCCCCCCAACTTGTTATATTCTCTATTTTGACAGTCGCTTTTCAACAGTGTGTGCTTCTAACTACCCTACCCCCAATCTACCCTCCCATCTATTATAAACTTCCCCTCTACTCTCCTGTAGGACAAGATACTCTATTTAGTGTGTATGTCATTCCCTCCCTAAGCCAAATTCAATGAGAGTAAGGTTGACCCATTCTCTTTTGCCTTCCTATTAATCCCCTCCATTGTAACTGTTTTCCCTTGCCTCTTCTATATGAGATAATTTACCCCACTCTGTCTCTCCCCATATCCTCTCATTATATTTCTCTCTTACCTCTCAATTTCACCTTTTAAAAATCATACTTTCCTATTCAATTGATCCTGTGCTCTCTGTCTATGTATACCTGTACACACACACACAAACACACACACACACACACACACACATATATATATATATACACACACACTCACATATGTATTCATAAGCCCATATACCCTCCTATATGGACATATCTATGTGTGTTTCATAAGTCACAATTATCATTTTTTCATGTAGGAATGTAAATAGATCAATTTTGATAAGTTCCTTGTGATTTCTTTTCCCTGTTTACCTTCTCATGCTTCTCTTGCTTCTTGTATCTGAATGTCAAATTTTCTATTCAACTCTGGTTTTTTCATCAAGAATGCTTGAAAGTCCTCTATTCCACTGAATGGCCATGTTTTCCCCTGATATATGATACTCAGTTTTTCTGATTAGGTGATTCTTTGTCTTAATCCCAGCTCCTTTGACCTCTGGAAGTTCAAGTTCCTTTGATCAAGTTCCAAGCCTTTATCCCTCAATGCAAAAGCTGCCAGATCCTGTGTTATCCTGATTGCATTTCCACAATATTCAAATTGTTTCTTCTTGGCTGCTTGTAATATTTTCTCCTTGACCTGGGAACTCCAGAACCTGTCTATAATATTCCTAGGAGTTTTCTTTTTAGGATCCTTTTCAAGAGGTGACTGGTGAATCCTTTAAACCTCTATTTTGCCCTCTGGTTCTAAAACATCAGGAAAATTTTTCCTTGAGAATTTCTTGAAGGATTATTTCTAGATTCTTTTTTTTTTATCAAGGCTTTCAGGTAGTCCCATAATTTTTAAATGATCTATCCTGGATCTATCTTCCAGGTCAGTGGTTTTCCCAATGAGATATTTCACATTGTCTTCTATTTTTTCATTTGTTTGGCTCTGTTTAACATTATCTTGATTTCTCATAAAGTCACTAGCTTCCATTTGCTCCAATCTAATTCTGAAGGAATAATTCTCTTCAGTTAGCTTTTGATATTCTTTTTCCATCTGGCAAATTCAGCTTTTTAAGGCATTCTTCTCCTCATTGCCTTTTTGAGCCTCTTTTGCCATTTGAGTTAGTCCATTTTTAAGGTGTCATTTTCTTCAGGCTGCTTGTTGACTGGCTTTTCATAATTTTCTTGCATTATTCTCATTTCTCTTCCCAATTTTTCCTCCATTTTTCTTACTTGGTTTTCAAAATCCATCTTAAGCTCTCCTATGGCCTGTAACCAATTCATATTTTTCTTGGAAGCTTTTGGTGCAGGACTTCTGACTTCATTGTCTTCTTGCCATTCCATGCTTTGATCCTTTTGGTTCCCAAAACAGAAATCCAAAGTTGGATTGCTGTGCTTGCTCTGCTTCCTTTGCTTGCTCATGTTGCCACTCAATTACTTGACTTTTGACCTTTTTTGCCACAATAGAACCCTACTTCCAGAGAGGAGATCTTTGTCCCAAATTGCTAAGGTTTTTACAGCTGCCAGAGCTATTACTTGGGTGCCCTCTCTCAAGCCTTCACAGGCTCTGGCACCTGGTCAAACACACCCAGACACATACCCAAGACAGTGATCTTGATACAAGCAGGTTGAAGCAAGAGCAATTACTCTTAAAGTGCTTGCTTTGTCCCCCTGTGATCTGCAGGCCAGGAGCTCTAAAGCATCCATGTGGTGGCTGCTACATCATGGCCACCACACCTAACCTGGTTCTCCTTCTGGGGGCAGAGGCCAGACCACACTCTCAGTCCCCCTGTTCCCAAAGTCCACACTGACCTTTTACTTTGCCTTTGGCATTAATGGGTTGATAATTCTTGTAACCACCATAGCTGCTGACGATCCACTCTCCCGAAGTCCCTCCAGCCATGGCTGGTCTGGCCCACCCTGATGCTAAAACTATTGGCTCACATGGAACTGGACTCTGCTCCCAGTGCACTGTGATGGACATTTCCTGCTGGCCTGCCAGGCTGCCTTCAGTGGGAGATTTGCTTCTCTTTGTAACTTTATGGGTTCTGTTGCTCTAAATTTTCTTTAGAGTCATATTTTATAGATATTTGAGGTGGTCAGTGGGGGGAGCTCAGGGAGTTTTCCTGCTTCTACACAGCCATGTTGGCTTCCTCCTCAATGGAAGATTTTTAAGACAATTTGGAAAGTGAAGAGAAAAGGAATACTTTAGTTTGGTCTTTTATTTTGATTGTCAATGACTTCCTTTCATAACTATGAAGACATTTTCTTTCACTATTACCTCTTACATGCTTTTACTTCCTCTTCCTCTGATGTTAGATAAAACTGGTCCTTTGCCTTTCATGATGTCTGTGAGTTCAAATCTAATCTCATAATAAAGTCAAGAAATTTACATTTCAAATAAAGTTATTATAGGTAACCTGCAGAAGCAAAGCTTCTTTGGAGATCTTCTACAACTTTTCACAGTGTTAAAGGGTCTTGAAACAAGAAAGTTAAAGAAATGCTCCTCTAGATTAATTCTGGTCCTGACTAACAGATGTTGAACAAAGTACTTGGCATCAGTGAAACCACTGAGTTGACAATGAAGGATTAGTTTAGGCATCCTCAGACTAAGTGTCTTTTGATAATGGAGGATACAGCAGCATTTTAGGAAGGTTATCCCCCACACACGCAAGATGAGAACTAAAGGAAAACTGTTCCGATATCTTAGATCTACAGGATAAAATGGAAATTGAAAGAATCTATTAATCACCTCATGAAAGAGATCCCAAAATAAAAACTCCTAGGAATATAACCAAATTGTAGAGCTCCTAGGTCAAGCAATAAATATTGAAAGCAGTCAGAAAGAAGCAGTTGAAATATCATGGAGCTATAGTCAGGATCACATAAGATTTATGAAATTTCTATTCCCACTCAGTTTTCTATGGAGGTCTTTCATTTCCAACTTTTCTAAGATTCTATTCAACTCCTTAATTTTTTTTCTAATTTATTTTATGTCTAGATTTACCTAGCCCTGAGAGGAGAAATTTGAAGTCCCCTCTCTAATATAGTTTTACTATCTGTTTCCTCCTGTCATTCATTTAAGCTTTCCTTTAAGAGTTTGGATGCTATGCCATTTAGTGTATGTATGTTTAGTATTGATATTACTTCAGTTTCCACTCAGAGTTCATCACTTCTCTCTCTGTAGGTTGATAGCACATTTATTTTCATCAAGAATCCTTTGGAACTGTCTTGGATCATTGTATTGATTAGAGTACACATGTCTGTTTTAGATCTTCTTCATCATAGTAGTGAAGACTTTTGGGCAGCATATTATTTTCCTGTTTTATTCCTTGTTTGATATTTTTGATCAGAGGGTAACTAAACAGGATGATTTCTGTCATTTTATCTTTTTAAGGAATTTTGAATAATTTTACTGATTAGAGGCATTCTGTGGGAAAATAAATATTAATTTATTTATTTTACCAGTTTTGCTTCTTTTTTATTTTTAAAAATGCTTTATTAACTTCAGGTTTACATCATCCATTTCCATCAGATTTTGAGTTACAAATTTTCTCCCCATTTTTCCCCTACCTACCACCCCAAAGTAGCAGTCCCACAGGATATCCCCTTCTTCCAATCTGCTCTCTCCCATATCTTCTCCCACACCATCTTGGACTTTTCCAATAAGGCATGGTGCAACTCTATGCCCCAGTGACTGTATATCTTATTTCCCAATTACATGTAAGATAGTATTAATAATAGCATGTATATATTTATACACATATATTTAAACATTTGATTTTAAAACTTTGAATTCCAGATTCATTCCTTTCCTCCCTTGTCACCCACCCTTACTGAGAAGATAAGCAATTCAGTATATGTTGTACATGTGTAGCGATGCAAAACATTATCAATAGTAGATATATTGTAAAAGACTGACTATAATTCCCTCCCCCCTATCCCAACTCCCACTTGTTTTATTCTCTACTTTGATCCCATTCCTTTTCAAAAATGGGTGCTTCCAACTTCCCCCCCCCAGCCTGCCCTCCCTTCCATCATCCACCCTCTCATCCCCTTCCCCCCTATTCTCCTGTAGGGTGAGATACCATATTTAGTGAGTATGTCATTTTCTGCCTAAGCCAAATTCAATAGGAATAAGTTTGACCTATTCTCTTTTGCCTTCATTTTATTTCATTGTAACCATTTTCCCTTTCCTCTTCTATATGAGATAGTTTACCCCATTCTGTCTCTCCCCATCTCCTCTCATTATATTCCTCTCTCACCTCTTAATTTTACCTTTTAAGTACATAATGGGAATGTAAATTTGAAGATCTTCCCTGCCCCTAGGCTAAAGTGCACCTGGAGCCTGGGGTGGGAGGCTTGTTTTTCAGTAGATACTTCTTGATTGGCCAGTGAGTCAATAAGGTTGTTACATTCTTTGAGCCAGGAGAAGGCTATATAAGCCCTGATGTGTAGCTTTGTTTTGGGGCTCACTTTGAGAAATGTTCTGTGATTTGATCTGGATTATGGGAAGCCGTTGTCCAGAGCCCCCCGGCTTTGAAACCCAGATGTTGAAACCCAGATGTTGTTTGGTATGGATGTAATGGTTGGACAGTTTGGAAATCTGTCTACTTGATCTGTTTCTGTCTTGATAATTCTGTCTGTATATTCTGAAGTTCGGGGTGCTGACCTCTTTCCCCTGAACTAGGTAAATGATACATATTTGACTGATTAAAGCAAACTTGTTAACCCATTTTGAGTTGCTTTCCTTTATCAAAGCAGATCCAAGAACCTGTGCTGGCAGCCACCCTGGGAATGCTGGGGTGCTTGCTGCTACAAAGTATCATCCCTTCCTATTAAATTGGTCCTGTACCCTCTTTCTATGTATACCTGTAAACATATATACATGCACTCAAATATTTATTCATAAGCCTATATATCCTCCTATATAGACATATCTATGTATGTATACAAATGTATATTTCTATTCTTTTCAACTACTTTCATAATGAGAAAAGTTTCATCAGCTACAATTATTGTTTTTCCATGTATGAATGTAAATAGTTCAAATTTGATAAGTTTCTTATGATTTCTTTCCCCCATTTACCTTCCCATGCTTCTCTTGCTTCTTTTGTACCTGAATGTCAAATTTTCTCTTCAACTCTGCTTTTTCCATCAAAAATACTTGAAAGTCCTCTATTCCACTGAATGACCATATTTGCCCCTGAAACATGATACTCAGTTTTGCTGGGCAGGTGATTCTTGGTTTTAATCCCAGCTCCTTTGACCTCCAGAATATCATATTCCAAGCCCTTCAATCCTTTGGTGTGGAAGCTGCCAGATCCTGTGTTATCTTGATTGTGTTTCCACAATATTCAAATTGTTTCTTCCTGGCTACTTATAATATTCTCTGTTTGATCTGGGAATTTCAGAACCTGGCTATAATATTCCTAGTAGTTTTCTTTTTGGGATCTTTTTCAGGAGATGATCAGTGAATTTTTTCAATCTCTATTTTGCCCTCTGGATAGTTTTTTTTGAGAATTTCTTAGAGGATGCAGTTTAAGGAACCTGACAGGAGCGGGTTTAAGGAATTGATTCCACTTCAAAAATTCAACAAGATATTTAAATCCCAACTTTGGGAGTCTTTTTCTTAAGAAGATACAAAGTCTGGATAAGACCAGTATTTCCTAACTGAATGGGGAGACAAAACCCAGACTTCCCCAGATAACTATACTACATCATACTACACAAATGTGTGAGAGAGGCACAAACAAAAGCCAGGGGGATCTGAGGGAAGCTTTGCAATGGGGAAGGTCTTGTGGAGAAGGAGGCACATGAGTGAAATACAATAGGGAGTGGTTTAGCAGAAGAAAAAGGAAGGACAGGGCATTCCAGGCACACAAATGGTATGGGAAAGAGCAAAGGTAACACATACAAGGCTTGTTTTAGGGAAATAATCCTCTAGTTTGGTGGAAGTAAAGAGTAAAGTACAGAGATTAGATAAGTCTGGGGAGTGGAAAGTGGGGTCATGCCAGGTCACCCCAGAACATGCCAGATCACACCAGATAACACCAGAGGGAACACCTACAGCTGATCAGCAGTAGGGGACATCAGAGATTTTGTCAACAGAGAAACAACTCAACCAATTTGGGAAACAAAGACGACTCATCTGGCAGTAGTTTAAAGAATGGATAGAAAGGGGGCCAGACAAATTAGGAAGTTCCTGAAGGAGTCAAGTTAGAGGGAATGAGGCCTTGAAGTAGGAGAGGGGCATTGTCCTTTCTTTGATCATGGCTTTCATATAGTCCAATAAAATTTTAGAATTATCTCTCCTGGATCTATTTTCCAGGTCAGTGGTTTTCCCAATGAGATATTTCACATTGTTTTCTATTCTTTCATTTGTTTGGATCTGTTTAACAGCATCTTAATTTCTCATAAAGTCATTAGCTTCCTTTTGCTCCAATCTAATTCTGAAGCAATGATTCTCCTCAGTGAGCTTTGGAGATTATTTTTCCATCTGGCAAATTCAGCTTTTTAAGACATTCTTCTCTTAATTGCCTTTTTGAGCCTCTTTTGCCATTTGAGTTTGTCTGTTTTTAAGGTGTTATTTTCCTCAGTCAGGCTGTTGACTCTCATTTCATAATTTTTATTTGAATTGTTCTCATTTCTCTTCCCAATTTTTCCTACACTTCTCTTATTTCCTTTTTTTTTGCCTTTTGGAGGGCAATTGGGGTTAAGTAACTTGCCCAAGGTTACACAGCTAGTTTGTGTGTGTGGGTAGGTTTGTGTGTGGTTGTGTGTGTGGGTGTTAAGTGTCTGAGGCCAGAACCAAACTTGGGTCCTCCTGACTGCAAGGCTGGCACTTTACTCACTGCACCACCTAGCTGCACCTCTAATTTGCTTCTTAAGGTCCCCTATGGCCTGTAACAAGCTCATATTTTTCTTTGAAGCCTTTGGTCCAGGAGTTCTGACTTCACTGTCTTCCTCCTGTTCCATGCTTTGATCCTCTTTGTTGCCAAAATAGGAGTGTAATGTTGAGTTGCTCTGTTTATTTTGCTTCCTTTGCCTCCTCCTGTCACCACTCAATTACTTGACTTTTGGGCTTTTTGCCACAGTAGGACTCTGCCACCAGACAGGGGAGCTTAGTCCCAAATGCTGGGGTTTTCTCAGCTGCCAAAGGTTGGGTGCCCTCTCTGAAGCCTCCACATGCTCTGGCAAGCTGGTCACACCCCGGGACCTCCACCCTAGACCACAATCCAGATCCAAACAGGTTAAAGCAAGAGCTTGAGACTGGTTGCTTGATCCCCCTACACTCTGCAGGCCAGGAGCTGAAGCTACCAGGTGGGGGCAGCTGCATGGCTGCAGCACCTCAGGGGCTTCTTGCCCCAGGGGCAAAGGCCATTGGCACTCCCAACTACTGGATCCCAAAGTCCACACTGCACTGACCTGTCACTTTGTCCTTAGCATCTATATGTTGATAATTCTAAAAACCGCTACAGCTGCTGGTAATCTGAAGTCCTTTCAGCACATGGTTGGTCAGGCCTGCCCTGGGGCCAAAACCTCTAGCTCAGTTGTCTTTTTACTTATCAATAACTTTTTTTTAAGAAATTGGGTTTAAGTAACTTGCTCAAGGTTACACGACCAGTTATTTTGTGTGGGTGCCAAGTATCTGAGGCTGGAACCGATCCCGGGTCTCCCGACACCAGGGCCAGGGTTCTTACTCACTGTGCCACCTGGCTACCCCTATCAATAATTTCCAAGATTTATTTCTCTACTTTTTTTTTGTTATTTCCTTTCTTTTAAATATCTTGTCTATTCATCTCTTAACACCTTAACAATTGTGTCACTTCCAGCATATTTCCTCAACAGACATTTAGGGTAGTCTGACTGCTCCCCCACCCCTTTCTTTAGTATAATTTCTGCCTCCCCAATTATGGGGTATTAGTATTCAAATGTAGTAGGTTTCTAGTTTTCTTGAGAATGAAAATCCTTATAATTATTTATGAATGCTTCACCTTTCTTCTGTTTGTTGTTCTCCAACCATTTTATACTTAAATGCCATTGGAATTACTGCTTAATTGGTTCTAAAAAAGCCCAATAAAATCTTTTTTATGAATAATGTGCTTTGCCACTCTGTATATATCACAAAGTCATCAAATTAAAAGGAAAAGAACCCATATGTACAGAGATATTTATACTAGCTCTTTTTGCGGTGGGAAAGAATTAGAAACTGAGGATACTCATCATTTGGAGAATGGAACAATTGCACAAATTATGATATACGGTTTTAATGGAGCATAATTTTTCAGTAAGAGATGATGATGTGGATAATTTCAGAAAAAAAAACTAATAAGAATTGTATGAACTGATGCAGATTGAAGTGAGCAAAACCAAGACAACATTGTACACTTTAAGAGCAATATTATAAAGAGAACCAAACTTTGAAAGACTTAGCTATTTTGTTCAATGCAATGATTCATGACAGTTCCAAAGGACTCACGATAAAAAATTCTATCCACCTCTAGATATAGAACTAATGAACTTTAAGTGAAGATTGAAGTAATTTTAACTTTCTTTTTCTTTTTAAAAAATATGCCTAATATAAAATATTTTTATGACTTTTTTATGACATATACAATGTGTATCATATTGGTTGCCTTCTCAATGTGGGGGGGGGAACTGGAAGAAGGGAGGAAATTTGGAACTAAAAAAAGTGTTAAAAGATAAAATAAAATCCCACCTTCTGTGAAACAAAAGAAATCCTGATTACAAAGATAAAAATGAATTATATAAAATTGAATTGAAGACACCCTTAATGAAGTATGATAAGAGAATAGTAATGATTTACAAATCATATTCTACAGCAGACCATATTTTACCCTCCTCGATTTGTCTAAAACCTTAAGGTAACTATTGTTAACTATATATTTAGAAAAAAGGAGAAAAAGCTACCAAATTTGATACAGGAGACATCTCCTATGCACACATTCATTTAACTATTAGGCAGCGTTATGAAGAACTGAGTTGACTAATAAGGGCTTCTCATTTCTCCCACCCCAAAGTAAAGGAAAAGGTCTGAATCACTCTCAGAAAATACATATCTATATTCACACTGCCAGTTGAGCACAGGACTTTCTTCTCTATTCTCTGTCCTTACTCCCCTCACTTTGTCCAAAAGCAGAAACTGCCTTGAATCAATATAACCCAGCCTGTTGAAGACTTGAGAAATAAGCTCTTGTATTTCACCAGGTGCAAAGATCTGATTCATTCCTCTGCTAATTTTGAGAACTTTAAAAATAACTTAATGCTAGTTATTAAAAAATTATAATAAAAGACTCAGAATCACTACCCATTTCATCATTGGAACAGGATTAACTATTTTGATCTATTTTTAATGGCTTGATAAAGTTTGACCTAGTCACAACATCTATTAACTCCCTCTGTCTTCCATCATTGTGTAAAAAAAAATACATGATATTTCATGTTTCATCACCCTTTTTAATAATGTGAAAGAAATAGTAGTATAACAGAAGAATAGATTAAAATATATCCAGAATATGAATCAAAACAGATATTGAAATAATGCTTAGTCAAAGGAAAGGAATAAAGAGGTAGAGAGCAAGGGGGTGGATGGGTGGGAAAAAACAAACAAATAAACAACAAACCCTTAACTTTCTTTTTTATAGTTACCACAAGGAAGATTATTCATCGGACTTCATCTGAATTCATTTCATCTCTATAGCAGAAGTTACCTCCGAGGTTACATTGCCATGCAAAGTCTCTCTTCCAACACCAAAGGCTTCAAGTGGGGCCCTTTGATTGAATCCAAACTTCACAGAACAAATCCCTCTTATAACAAAAGTATTTGTTCTTTAAATTTTGGACTCAAAAGACCATGTCCAAGGATCTAGAAAGCCACTTGTGGCCTCCATGTGGAAGATCCCCACCCCTGTCCTGGACATTACTTTGCAAGACTCATCAGACACCTGACTTTTGCATTGCTTACATTTAGATCACACAGATGTAGTTTTTATGTTCCATATTTCTTCTCTCTTCTTCAATTTCCTGCTAATTACAGATACTTTGAAAACATCTTCTGATGTGTCTCATTCTGATGTTACTCAGGATCTGCCATAAGACTTTCCCACAGTGTGAAATTACAAACCTCAAAATATTTAGCTATCCCATAAGTGTTTCCTTCCTTGCCAGCAAGAGACAATGCCTTTCAAAGGCCTTTTGCTTTCAGATCACAAAAATGCCTTGAACTTTGTAATAACAGAGTTTATTTTGTTGGCTGATTAATTTTCATTAATTCATTAATGTTCATTAATTTTATGTGAAACATAAAGTAGGGAGATGTATGCTTGCCAAAAGGAGTCACCCATCCTCCTGGAGAGTGTCCAACACACAATAAAAGTGGAAGGGGGATTCCCTATAGATCACAATGGTCTCCAGATGCTCATTTGCAAATGATACTCTGCAGATTGCCCAGGTCACTGGAACATCCCAGAGCTTCCGCAGTGAGATTTAGAATGACCCCAAAACATAGCCATAGTCACTAAAACTTTTCAACCACCAAGACTTCTTGCCCAGCTATTGCAAAATTCACATTATATCACCAATCCCTTTAAATATGGAAGAATGCAATTGTATATTTACTTAAAAATATAGATATGTCAATAAGAATCATCAGGATGTTGTATATAACAGTTGTTGATAAAATTGAAGGTAGAAACATACATATTTACAAGTGATTCAAACATCTAATTATATTCCAACTAAACTAGTCTCTCTGTGGGCCATTATACAGAATACTTCTCAATACATCTATGATGCTTTGGACAGCCTTCCCATGTTTGTAACTCATTAGCTACCCACCTTGACTTCCTGAAATCTCTATCTTCCTTTGACTTCCAACTCAATGTCCATGATGTCTTCCATGATCCCCTCTTCCATATGTTAGTGTTCTTCTTTCCCCTAAATATCACTTTTTGTTTTCTTTTTAATGTATATTTTATTCATTTTATCTGTTCATACTTTCCTTCTCCCCCTGTATGTAATGTTAATGGCATAGGAAGATCTTCCCTGTACATTAATAGGCCTATGTGACCACATGTGTCCCATTTTCCCTGGGAACAGTAGTCATGTTCCCAGGTCTAAAGGATTACAAGTATTTTGGTCACAGATGTCTTGCTGCTTTCACATCTGTGATACATCCAGAGTCACACAGAGCCCACTGGGGGAGGAACTTGCCTAAGGAGAAGCTTGCTTAGTGGGAGTCTTGCTTGTAGGAAGGCTTTCACACCTTTTGGTACTAAGTTAATTAGGCACTGAATCATGTGGTTGTGATGCCTTCTGACTCTGAGTCTATTAGTTGAAAACTATATATTCTGGGAGGCTAGTATATCACTTTGGGGGCTTGATTATGAGAAGGACCTTTTGATTCCCTGGAGGGAACTCTGAGTAGCCATTAAGAGTCCCTCACCCCCAGCTACTCAGATATTGGTGCTCTCCCAGTCTGGGGGTGTATGTAGGTGGTTGTATAATTTTATTCGCACAGTTATGGCCCTGTCTGTTGGATTCTTTCTTGGATACTCACTTCTTTCTATTTATCTATACTTATATTTCTGTTAATTAAAGTAAGATCATTAACCTCCTCAAAACTGTCTCTCCTTCAGAAAAGCAAAACAAAGAATATGTGCTAACAGCCCATCCTGTATACTAGTATGGTTGCCACTACATGGTAGAATGTAAAATTCTTAAGGGAAGGGTTGTCCCTTCCCCCAGTATATCCCAATATTTTAGTAAAGGGTCTTGTACACAACAGGCACATAATAAATTTTTATTAAATGAATAAGGGATAGAAACAGAACAGCAATAGAATATTTCCCAAAAAAACTGATAAAGCACTTCATAAGACATGTATGAGCTCAAAAATAATGTTTGTTTTCTATGGTTCTATAAATAATGTTTGATTTGCTGAGGGGTGGGAGGTTGGAAGATACAGTGTTCTATGCCTGATATTTCATAAGTATAGGTAATTACTGATGATGAAATGTTCTCCACCAATTCAGGTAGGCACTGCTTACAGTCTGAGAGAGTTGCCTTAGGCAATGATAAAGCACTTTACCTAGGATTACACAGTCAGTATGTCCTTTACTGGTCTGAGATTAGCCTTTAGTAACTACAAAATGATACCTTTCATACATGTAATTTTATATGTAATGTGTGTACAGTATGTACATACACCTTGTATATGCAAATATATGTGACTATGAAGAGAGAATACTATATATGGATAATAACTAGAAATGATTACATTATAATAGGGAACTCCTGGGTAAGGCAACTCATTATGAATGCATGTTGGCATCTTCTTAGTAACTTGTGGTCTTAGTTTTTTTAAGAGTGCTGAGAGTTTACATGATCCAGGGTCACACAATCAGGATATGTCACAGACGAGACCTGAAATGTAGAGTTGCTGGTTTTAAAATCAACTATCTATCCATTATGTCATTCTCTCTCTCTCCTACCCCCTCAAAACTGTAGTAAAACTTTTGGGCATCCATCATATGTACATACATACACATATATTCACCCATAAACATATAAATCCATACATACATATGCATACAAAATATAAATATATGTATACATAAAACTCTAAGGATCCATGATTTCATCTATCCACTGATTGCATCTCCTCTCTACATACCTTAATAGATGATTTGCTATGTTGGATACTTTCTATGCGTCAGAAAAACTATCATCACTTTGTCTACAGCCCTCTGGTTCTGAAGCTTTCTGAACTTTATCAGGTTGGTATTTAGAGGAGTGATGTACAGTTCATTTCCTTTCAATCTATACTGAAAGTCATTCTGCTTTGTTATGACCTTCTAGGGATTACGTATTTCTGGACTAGCTTTTAAGAACTAAGAACTATCGAGATACACAAGACACAGTAGTCAATGATTACAATAATTTACTGTTTGATAAACTCAAAGACTCCAGTTTCTGGGATAAGAACTCATTATTTGATAAAAACTGCTGGGAAAACTGGAAAACAGTATGGCATAAACTGGGCATGGAACAACATCTGCCAGCATATACTAAAATAAAGTCCAACTGGGTATATTAGATATAAAGGCTGATACTATAAAAAATTAGGGGAGCAAAGGATAGTTTATCTGTTCATATTTATAGAGAACAGAGGAATTTATGACCAAATGAGAGATACAGAAAATTGTGAAATGCAAATGGACAATTTTGATTACATTAAATTGAATGATTTTTGTACAAACAAAGCCAATTGTAAAGCCAAGCAAGAGTAACTTTGCAGAGGACTGCTGCTGTGAACAGTTGTAAGGTTCTGATCACATAGTTTAGTGAACTCTCTATATTTCAGCAGTAAACTCAAGCAAAACATTCACAGAAACCAAAGCACAGCATTCACAATGCTATAACATAACAACTTATCACCAAAGAGGCCACACAGTTGTATTTTTTTTTTAAATATTGTGCTTCTCCTTAGCTTCTTTGGCATATATTTTTTTTAAGCAATCGGGGTTAAGTAACTTGCTCAAGGTTACACGGCCAGTTATTTCTGGGTGTGGTGCTGAGTGTCCGAGCCCGGGATTCGATCTCCAGGTCATCCTGACACTGGAGCCGGTGCTCTTACTCGCTGAGCCACCTGGCCGCCCCTGGCCACACAGTTTTAAACAAAAGATATCATTCAGTAAGTCCTTACCTCAATCATCCTTAAGGAGAAAGCCTCCTTAAAGAACACAAAGTACAAAGGTCAAAGTTCTCCATCCCTGTCACATTGTCTTTATCTCTCAGTCAAAAAGTCTTCTTTCTTCTTGATTGGAGATTAGTTTCCAATCATCCTTAAGAGGTACAAGGTACAGAGTACAAAGTTCCCTAACCCCTAGGTCACAGTAAATTATGATCTTCTCTGTCAGCACTAAGTACCCCAAAAGAGGTATTTTCATCTTGACTTGAGGCTGGCTCTCAGATTCTATGGTTCCTCTCCCATGGTCCCAGCTCCTGCCTGAATTTACCCAACTGTCACCTGGATTCAAAGGAGGCAGCTCTCAGCTCCTCATCCAGTTCCTCGTCTACCTCTTCATCTAGTTCCACATTAAAACTCACAATGTCTGGTCCACCTCAAGTCCTTCACAGTTTCTGTTTCTGGGAAGACAAAGTTTAACAGAGCCAAAACAACATTCACACACATTGTAGGCACCATTATCAATTCACTTTCTGCCTGTGAAATCAACACAGACCCACAAACAATGTCTGAGAACTCAACACAAAATTTTAGCATAGTCCCAGGACCTCCAAAACCCTCCTCTAGGACTTCTATAAACAGACAACAAGAAAATCCTCTTTCAGGGCTTTTCAGTAAGGTCCAAGGGCTTCTGTATCCAGTATCACAAACAAAATCAACACAAACAAAACAGACAAAAGAGTGCCTTTCTACCACAAAGTTCCCTTTCTCAATTCTGCTCTCTCCTAGCTTGGGCTTCTCCTTATATTTGGTCATTAGCTCCTCCCTGTTCCACCCCTTCCTGTTGCATCAGAAAGTTCCTTCCACTGTGGGTTTCACAAATTCTGTTTCTTAACAAAGACTTGATATAATCAAGGGCAAGTCTCAAGTGCAACAAGGTGCTAATTACTTGTTTTCTTGCCATTTCACCAATGCAACCAAGATTAGGAAAGAAGCAGAAAACTGGGAAAGAGTCTTTACAGGTAGTGTCTTTGATAAAGACCAAATTCTAAAATATATAGAAAACTGAGTCAAATTTATAAGAATACAAGTCATTCCACAATTGATAAATGGTCAAAGGATATGAATAAGCAAATTTCAGAGGAAGAAATTAAAGCTATCTATAGTCATATGAAAAAATGCTCTGAATTGCTATTGATTAGAGAGATGCAAATCAATACAACTCTGAGGTACCACAGCACACCAATCAGATTGGCTAACGTGAAAAAAAAACAGAAAAATGATGAATGTTGGAGAAGATGTGGGAAAGTTGGAACACTAATTTTTCCACAGCTGTGAACCCATCCTACCATTCTGGAGAGCAATTTGGAACTATGCCCAAAGGGCTATAAAATATGCATAATCTTTGACCCAGTAATACCCATTCTAGAGCTGTATCCCAACTAGATCATAAAAATAGGAAAAGGACCCATATGTACACAAATATTTTTAGCAGCTCTCTTTGCAGTGGTCAAGGCCTAGAAATTGAGGGAATGCCCATCAATTGGGGAATGACTGAACAAGCTGTGGTATATGAATGTAATGGAAAACTATTATGGTATAAGAAATTATGAACAGGCAGACTTCAGAAAAACCTGGAAAGATTTATATGAACTGATGCTGAGCAAAGTGAGCAGAACCAGGAGAGCATTGTATATAATAACAGCCACAGTCTGTGATGATTGATTTTGATAGACTTAGCCCTTCTCAGCAATGCAAAGACCTAAAGGAATTCGAATGGACCCATGATGGAAAATGCCATCCACATCAAGAGAAAGAATTATGGAGTCTGAATGCAGAGAAAAGCAGACTTTTCTTTTCTTTTTGGTTTTGTTTTTCATGGTTTCCCCATTCATTATAATTCTTCTATACAACATCACAACTGTGAAAATATGTTTAATAGAAACGTATATGTAGAACCTATATCAGATTGTGGGCCATCTTGAGGAGAGAGAGAGGGAGGAAAGAAGGGTGAAATTTTTAAAACTTATTGAAGTAAATTTTGAAAACTGAAAGTAAATGAATTAATAATAAAAAAGCCCTAAGAAACATTTCTATGGCACCTTGAAATATGAGGAGAGGGGTGGCCAGTGGTGCAGTGAGTAAGAACACTGGCCCCAGTGTTGGGAGATCCGGGATTGGTTCCGGCCTCAGATACTTGGTACGCACACAAAAAATAACTAGCTGTGTACCCTTGAGCAATTTGCTTAACCCCAATTGCTTTAAAAACATATGAGGAGAACATTAAATAAGTTATTTACCAGAAAAATGGACATTATGGAATTTACCTAATATAGTACTTGCTTAATGTTTTTGCCTCTAAAATAAAATATAGAGTATTCAAATTGGAATTATTCTTACTTAAGCATTGCAGACTTTTGTTTTCCATATATCACTTCTTAAGCTGAGGCTGTTTCAATCTTTATGATGAAACTTGGCTGTTTCCTATATAATTCTGGTATTATGGATGGGTCTTGTAATGGTAAGCAAAGAAGTACTTAGCACCTTGTTTTTAAGTATTTAATTTAATTTTAAGTATTTAAATTAAATTTAAGTATTTAGTACCATGTTTGAGTTCAAGTGTCTTTGAGTTTTGCCCTGATTATATAAAAGCTTTGCTAAGAAACAGAACTTGTGAATCCCACAGTGGAAGGAACTTGCTGATGCAACAGAGAGGACCTAAAGACCATATATAAGGAGAAGCCCAAACTAAGAAAGAGCAGAATTGAGAAGGGGAACTTTGTGGTAGCCAGGCACTCTATTTGTCTTTATTGTTTGTGTTGATTTTTGTTTGTGATACTTTGTACAGAAGTCCTGGGACCTTACTGGAAATCCTGAAAAAGGCTTTTGCTGTTGTCTGTTTACAGAAGTCCTGGAGGAGGGATTCAGAGGTCCTGGGACTGTAGTGACAATTTGTGTTGAGTTCTCAAACCTTGCATGTAGGTCTGTGTTGATTTCACAGGCAGAAAGTGAATTGATAATGGTCCCTACAATGTGTGTGAATGTTGTTTTGGCTTTGTGAAGCTTTGTCTTCCCAGAAACTGTGAAGGACTTGAGGGGAATTTGATGAGGAGCTGGAAAATGAACCGAAAGCTGCCTACCTTTAAATCCAGGTGACATTAGGGTAAGTTTAGGCAAAAGCCTATAGGCAAAGGACCATGGAAGAGGAACCATGGAGTTCAGGAGCCAGTCTCCAGTCAAGATGAAAAGACCTCTCCTTGGGTACTTAATCTTGACCGAAAAGATCATGATTTACTGTGGCCTAGGGGAAGGAGAACTTTGTATTCTGTAGCTTGTGCCTTTTTTTGGAGGGCAATTGGGTTTAAGTGACTAGCCCAAGGTGACATGGCTAATTTTTGTGTCAAGTGTCTGAGGTCAGATTTGAACTCATGTCCTCCTGGCTCCAGGGCAGCACTGTGGCCATTGTGCCACCTAGTTACCCTATTGTACCTCTTTAAAAAAAATTGGTCCTTATTCATTTGTTTTTTTTTCTTTTAGTTTATAAGATTCCATTCCACAATTCCTTGAGTTTCAAATTTTCTCTCCCTCTTTCCCCTCCTCCTGAGTGGCAGCATACAATCAAGTATAGGATCTGCAAATACTTTCACATTAGACATCAGTCAGGTTATAAAGAAGGATTGTATCAGATGGAATGAAAAATGGGAAAGAGAAAACAAAACCAAACAAGAAAAAGAAAAAGAGCAGGTAGTTTGCTCCAATCTGGATTCAAACTCAGTTCTTTCTCTGGATGTAGACATCTCTCTCCATCATGAGTCTTTTGGGATTGACTTATAACCCTGCATTGCTGAGAAGAGTCCAGTCTATCAAAGTTGGTCATCACACATACATTGTGTCTGTAATTGTTGTACCTTGTACCTCTTAAGAATGATTGAGTTAAGGATGATTGGAAACTAATCTCAAATCAAGAAGAAAGAAGACTTTTTGACTGAGAGATTATGACAAAGTGACCTGGGGTGAAGAACTTTGACCTTTGTACTTTGTGTTCCTTAAGGAGGCTTGCTTCTTAAGGGTGATTGAGTTAAGGACTAACTGAATGATATCTTTTGCTTAAAACTATGTGTCCACTTTGGTGAAAACTTTAGTGATAAATTGTTATGTTATAATATTGTGAATTCTGAACTTTGGTTTCTGTGAATGTTTTGCTTTAATTTACTGCTGAAAAAATAGAGAGTTCACTATACTATGTAATCAGAAGCTTAAAGCTGTTCACAGCAGCAGTCCTCTGGAAAGCTGCTCATGCTTGGCTTTATAAGCCAAACTCAGGACAATTGCCTGGTAGTTTAGGTTTAGATACTGGAACAAAATGAGACACTAAGTTCATTCAACCTTTAGCAAAAGGATTTGGGACCATAGAAAGAGAAGAATATTCAGCAAGAAAAGGCATTGAGAACCTCTCCTCGAAATGACTCAAGTGAGCCAAATTCCCATCGTGATATCATTGCCAAGTAGTTGAGAACTCCTTTAGATCCTCCTGTCTACTCTCTACCCAGGGTATGAGGAAGTGATGTAAAAAGTCTAAGCCTTTAATCCCATGAGCAACTAAATTTTGAAGAATGTCCCCATGCTTTCTAAGGAAAAAAAACAAAGCCTTCCAGGAGGGAGGGGTTAGCATATTGATTCTACTGCAAATAATCTAACTTCTCTTTCTACTTCCTCTAGAGCACTGGTTCTTAACTGGAGTCTATAAAACATCCATGAATAAATTTAAGGAGATCTATGAAGGTGGGTGAAAAAATTGTATCTTTATGTTTACTAAACTCTAATTGAATTCAGATATAAAATAAAAAAATAGAAATATGATTTTGAGAAAAGTTCATGAATATCACCAAAGTTAAGAACCCTTGCTCTGGAGATATATGCTATATAGCCAAGATATCACTTCCTGGATTTAATTTCCTTAATAGCTACTCCTTCAAATGACTAGTAGGGCAACTACCCTCTCCATTTAAAACCCCTATTAAGCCAAATTATTGTCCCTGGCACAAGGGTTGCTTTCTTTGGCTAAGAGGAGTATTGATAATGATTTGGAAGGGTTCAAGTTCCTCATTTTATTTCATATGCCAATGAATATCAATGGAGAGGGAAACAGAAATGGATTTTGTCATAGGAATATACTACAGATCACCTAGATAGAAAATAGAAATAGATGGAGAATATGTGAACTATATCACAAGCCTGGCATAAAAAATATTATATAGTAGTGATAGCAGCTCTAATTACTTAGATACATGCTATATAATTCTACTGAAAATAGAGCAGCTAATACATTCTTAACTTGCCTTCATGGATACAAAAGAAAAATCAATGTCAAAAATCAAAATGGCATCGAGGTGGAGACAAGATGGTAGAGTAGAAGCACAAACTTGGTGTGGGCTCTGGCTCCAAACAGTTCCAATACCTGTAAAAATGACTCTACAGTTATAAAGCTACAGAAACCACAAAGTGACAAAGAGAAACAAATCTCCCACTGAAGAGAGCTGGCAGGTCAACAGCAAAGTTCTAGTGCAGCATGCTGGGAACTGAGTGCAGTACTGCAGGAGCTGCAAGATTCCAGCCCCAGCAAGGCCCTGACCAGCAGTGGCCAGAGCAGATTTCAGGAGAGTGAACCACCAGTAGCTGTGGTGGCCTCCAGAATTCTCAACCCATAGACAACAAAGAAAAATTTAAAGGTCAGTGTGGAACTGTGTTGGAACAGGGGGCAGACAAAAAAGTAGAGTCCAGCTGCTGTCCCTGGGGTGAGAAGCAGCCCAACAGCCTCTGCCTGGCTGGCTCAGGAGCTCCTGGCCTGCAGATTATAGGGTGACCAAGAAACCATTCAAAGGGTAATCACTCTTGTTTGACCTGCTTGGATCTGGATTGTGGTCTTGGGTGGTGTTCCTAAGGTGTGTGACCAGTTAGAAAGAGCTTGTGGGGGCTGTAGAGGTGGTGCCATCCTAATAACTCCAGCAACTGCAAAAACCCCAGTGATTTGGGGCAATGCTCTCTCCATTCTGAAAAAAGAGTTCTACAGTGGCAATGAGCTCAAGGGTCAGGTAATTGGCTGGCAATATGAGTAAGCACAGGAAGCACAAACAGATGATAGAATCCTTTTTTTGGGGGGACAGAAAAGATCAAGGCACGGAGCAGAAGGAAGGCAGCAAAGTCAGAACTCCTTCATCAAAAGCCTCCAAGGAAAATATGAATTGGTTACAGGCAATGGAGAATCTCAAGAAGGATTTTGAAAATCAAGCAAGAGAAATGGAGGGAAAATTGGGAAGAGAAAAGAGAATGATGCAGGGAAATCATGAAAAGTAAATCAACAGCCTGCTAAAGGATACCCCGTAATAAACTGAAGAAAATAACACCTTAAATATAGACTAACCTCAAATGTCAAAAGAGGCCCAAAAAGCCAGTTAAGAGAACAATGCCTTAAAAAGCCAAATTTGCCAAATGGAAAAGGAATTTCAAAAATTCACTGAAGAGAATAACTCCTTCAAAATTAGATTGGAACAATTGGAAGCTAATGACTTTATGAGAAATCAAGATACTATAAAACAAATCCAAACAAATGAAATAATAGAAAGCAATGTGAAATATTTCATTGGAAAAACCACTGAATTGGAAAATAGATCCAGGAGAGATCATTTAAAAATTATTGGACTACCTGAAAGCCATGATCAAAAAAGAACCTAGACACCATCTTTCAAGAAATTATCAAGCAAAATTGCCCTGATATTCTAGAACCAGAGGGCAAAACAGAAATTGAAAGAATTCACTGATCGCCTCCTGAAAAAGATCCCCAAAAGAAATCTGCTAAGAACATTATAGCCAAATTCCAGAGTTCCCAGGTCAAGGAGAAAATATTACAAGCAGCCAGGAAGAAACAATTTGAGTATTGTGGAAGCACAATCAGGGTAACACAAGACCTAGTAGCTTCTACATTAAAGGATCAAAGTGCTTGGAATATGATGTCCTGGAGGTCAATGGAGCTAGGACTAAAACCAAGAATTAACTATCCAGGAAAACTGAGTATAATTCTTCAGGGGAAAATATGGTCATTCAATGAAATAGAGGATTTTTGAGTATTCTTGATGAAAAAAAACCAGTGCTGGGGTGGTGTAATGTAATGCCAAAAGAAAGGCAACTTCCCAAGGTTCAGAATACCAGCATAGGTGCTCTCCATTTTATTCAGTGACAAACCAAGAACAGAGAAGATCAAAACATGGCATCATTCCAAATACAGCATTTACTAAGCGTGATTAAATAATCTCCAAGGACTACCCCACCCCAGGACCTTCCAATCATTCAATCAATTACAAAGTCTCAGTTCTAAATACTTCTCCACCCCTAGGCTATACCTTCATTTGTTCCACCACAAAGCCCCTCTTCTCAAATGGAGATTAGTTTCCAAACATAAGTAAAGTACCTTCATTTGTTCAATCACAGAGCACAGAAAGGTCAAAAGTTCCCCACCCCTGGATCACAATTCAATCTACCCCAGAGTTACATCAAGTTTAAACACAGCACTTAATACCCAAATGGAGGTCTTTTCTTCATCTTGACACGAGGCAAGTTCTCAGCAATCTTAGTTCCTGGGGAGAAAAGGCTTAGCAAGGCCATAAGATACATTGCCAATCCCTTCATGAATTTATCCTCTGTCTGTAGAACAGTCCTAGAACCCCTGAACACATTAGCAAAACCCTCTCCCAGGATTTCTGTAAACATACAACAAGAAAATCCTTCTTCAGGGCTTCTGAACCAACAGAAAGGCTCCCAGACCCCTGCAACAACAGCACTGTCCTTCACCATTGGACAGTATACACTCTGTCTGCAGGACAGTCTCCAGACCCCTGCAACAACAGCACTGTCCCTCACCAGTGGACAGTATTCACTCTCTGTCTGCAGGACAGTCTCAGGGCTTCTTAACCAAATGCCAGGTTCCAGGACTTCTTCAACAGGACAGTCTTTCACCAGTGGACAAATCTGGCAAAATAACATCAAAACAGACAGACAAAGTACCAGCAAAACAGCCATGTCTCCTCAGTCCTTGGCAGCTCAGGGGGAAGGTCTCAAAAGTCCAGGGCAATTCAAAGCGGCCACCAGCAATTCTCTTAGTCTCTCTCTCTCTCTCCACGAGGTGCTGCTTCCAAAAAGATCTTCCGCCTCTCTCTTGTCTCTCCCAATCTACGTCACCAGCTCCTCCCAGTTCAGGACTTTCTTTTCACATCAAAAAGTCCATCCCACAGGTGGGATTAACAAGCTCTGGGTTTTAACACAATCAATTTGAAAACCAAGCCAATACAGGGGAATCTTTAATTGCCATTACTATCACAGGTGGCCAGGTAGCACAGCGAGTAAGAGCACTGGCTCCAGTGTCAGGATGATGTGCACTGGCTCCAGTGTCAGGATGATGTGGAGATCAAATCCCAGGCTCAGACACTTAGCACCCACCCAGAAACACCTGGCTGTGTAACCTTGAGCAAGTTACTTAATCCCAATTGCTTAGGGGGGGCCAGGTGGCTCAGTGATTAGGAGCACTGGTTCCAGTGTCGGGATGACCTGGGGATCAAATCCAGGCTCAGATACTCAGCACCACACCCAGAAATAACTGGCTGTGTAACTTTGAGCAAGTTACTTAAGCCTGATTGCTTAAAAAAAAAGATAAGAAAAGAAAAAAACCTGTGCTGAACAGAAAATTTGCCTTTCAAATACAAGAAGCAAGAGAAGCATGTGAAGGTAAACAATAAAAAGAAATCATAAGGAACTTATTAAAGTTGAACTATTCACATTCCTACATGGAAAAAGGATAATTATAACTCATAAGACTTTTCTCAGTATGAGGATAGTTGAAGGGAACATATATGCATATATGTATACATACATATGTGTATTATAGGAGGGTATATGTGTATATAAATATATATGTGAATGTGGGTGTATGTGTATTCATGTATACATAGACAGAGGGCACATGATGAGTTAAATATGAAGGGATGATATCTAAAAATAAAATTATGAAGTGAGAGAAGGAGAAAGGGAGACATAGATGAGGTAAAATATCTCATATAAAAAAGGCAAGAGAAAACTGTTACAATGGCAGGGAAGAGCAGGAAGATGAAAGGGAATGGGACAACCTTACTCCCATTGAATTTGGCTTAAGGAGGGAAAAACATACACACTCAACTGGGTATCTTATCCTACAGTAAAAGGGAGGGGGCAGAGATAAGAAGGGGGATGATAGAAGGGAAGGCAGATTGGGGTAGTGTGTTGTTAGAAGCAAACATTTTTGTGAAGGGATAGGGTCAAAAGAGAAAACTAGAGTAAGTGGGGGGTGGAACAGGAAGGAGGGAAATATAGTTAGTCTTTCACAATATAACAATTATGGAAATGATTTGGATAACTACACATGTACAACCTATATTAAATTGCTTATCTTCCCAGTGGGGGTGAGTGAGGAGGGAAGAAGGGAAAAAATCTGGAACTCAAAGTTTAAAAAATATGTTTAGAAAAATTGTCTCTTACATGCAACTGGGAAATAAGACATATAGGCAATGGGGTGTAGAAATCCTTCTTGCCCTACTAGAAAGTTAGGGGAGGCGATGGGGGAGGATATAAGAACAGATTGAGAAAAGGGTTATTCAGTAGGCTTGCTGTTTTGGGGTGGGAGTAGGGGAAAGAAAGGGAGAAAAAAATGTAACTTAAAAGTTTTTGGAAATGAATGTTGAAAACCAAAACTAAATTATTTAAAATAAAAAATGGGAAAAAGAATTAATAGAAATAAGTTGCCATTAAAAGGACCTAGAGGTTTTAGTGAATGGAAAGTCAGTGGTATGATACAGAAACCAAAAATCTGATATGATATTTTGCACATTAATAGTGCCATATCCTGGGACAGGAATGTTCTAATCCTGATTTATTATATTTCATCTGGTATTGTAGAGTATTATTTTCAATTCTGGGCATGATGCTAGAGAGTATACAGTAGAAAACATCCAGACTAGTAAAGATACTTGCATCCTTGGCATATAAGGATAAGTTGAACACATCAGATAAATTTAGTTTTAGAAATGAAAACCCATTTGGCTGGGGGGGGGGTGCAAAAGAATAGCTGTCTTCAAGTATCTGAAGGGCTGACATTTAAAGGAGGTGTAGGCTTTGTTCTGTTTGCCCCAAGAGCACAGAATGAGGATCAATGAGGACACATTTTGAAGAGGTTCATTTGGCCTCAATGGCAAGAAAAAATCTTACAATTTGACTTGTCCAATAGTGCAGTGTGCTGTCTTCAAGAAGTGGCGGGTTCGTCTAACTCCTTGGAGTTCGGTAACTATGGATCACAGTCATATGTTAGGGCCCTGGAGTCAGGAGGACCTGGGTTCAAATCTGCCTCAGACACTTAACTCTTACTAGCTATATGACCTTGGGCAAGTCACTTAACCCTAATAGCTCTGCCCTCTCCCCTCCAAAAAGCAAAAATAAAAATTTGTTAGGGGAAGATTTCTTTTACCTATAGGGAGGAATATAATTTTCCTAAGACACCTTCCAACCCTCCAATTTTATGATTCTGTAATAATATGATTCATTTAGTTCCACAACCCAATTAACAATGAGCATAAGAGAATCACAGCTATACACAAATAGAATGATTTTTGGCAGGATTCAGTGTCTTAATTATTACTAATGTAATCATCTGGAAGGGTTATATTTAAGACTTATTGGGACATGGAGCAATTTTTTCCAAGACAGTTAATTCTATGTTACATTTAATCTCCCTTTTCATTGACCAAGGCCATATCCAAGCTTGACCTTTTAGATGGCCTTTCTTTGATGATTTTTTTTTCTTTTATGGTAGTCCACTTCTGCTCCTCTTTAGAGCCTTTCTTCTCATTGGTTCCCAGGGCTGAAAGAAGGAGACTATGGCTACTCTAGACTTTTGGATAGTTACAAAATTCATGCTAAAAAGAAGAAACACACAAAGGAGGCAAAAGCAATCAGAGTATCCAGGTACAAACCTGGCTAGGTCCATGGATACTCTATGTAGAAAGTGGTAACCTCCACTTTCATTATGTTAGAATGGGTAGAGAAAGGCTGTTCTTCACTCTCCACTGAAATCACATCTTAATGTTTACAAGGCTACATCCAAGAAGCCCCCAACTCTCTTTTTATGCTATGTGTGACATTATTCATCATTAGGTTTTGGGGCTCAAGAGGTGATCATAGGACTCTCAAATATAAGGGTGGATGCCATCCTTCCAGAACTCCCACATAGTCTACCACAAGCAGACAGAGAATATCTGTACAAGCTCCATTGGGGGATGAGGTTTGAAGGGATCCTATTACCCTAGGATCACATAACATGCTATGTTTTCATAGCAGGGTGATTTATTTTCTCTTCTCCTCTCTTGTCTCATCTTTTTCCTACTCTCATCTCCCTTCTTCTTTCCTCCTCCTCCTCTTCTTCTTCATCTTCCTCTCCTTCCTGTTCTTCTTCTTTCTCTTCTTCTTCCTCTTCTTCTCCCTCCCCACCCCCATCTCCATCTCTGTGTCTCTGTCTCTCCTTTCTCTTTTGGGTATTACCTTACTGGTAATCCTCTTAGCTTCTCTCAACTGTGATGCTTTGTTTGATCTTCTTTCCCATTACTCTTAGGGTTATTCTTTTGGAAGTTGAGCTTGACTAGAATTATTCACTATGTCACTTTTACCTCATCTCTCCATTCTTTCATCACAATTTTTACAAGAAAATACTTTTATCTATAGAATTTATATAGACAATTTTCAAATGTCCACTCATAAATTTTTAGTTCTATTGGACCTTTGACACAGTATGATGCTGAAGCTCCAATATTTTCCTATTCCTCCAATTTTACAGAAGAAGAAACTGGGCCCTCAAGAGATAAAGTAAATTTACTGAGAGTTACATAGGTGGAAGGGGGCAGAGCAGGAATTCAATGAGAGAAAATACAATTGCTTTGTGTGAATATGAACTGCAGGATTGATTTAGCTGTTGGACGTAGAGTGCTGTAAAAGCAAGAGATGATCTGCCCATAATTTTTTTTTTAATTTAGAAAAATATTATACTTTTTCTTCTTTTTTACCTCCCCCAATAGAGAATGAAAAGGAAAGACAAGACTCTTGTTGACATATTTGTGTAGTCAAGCAAAACAAATTGCCTATATGTCTGAAAAAAATATATATATATATTTCATTATGTATATTTATTTAATTATATCTAAGAGAGAAGATGAGTAGTATGGTTCTTTATTGAGCCTAAAGACTTGTGGTTGATAATTGTTCTTATAGGAGTCCTTAGCATTTTGAAGTTCCTTATCTTTATAATATTTTTATTGTATATTGTGTTCTTCTGAATTTGCTCTCTTTATTCTGCATTAATTCATGTCTTACCAGATTTTTACAAATCTGACCCTTTTATAACATGATAATATTTCATTTCACTCATACATCATATTTTTACCCTTTGGAAAATCCCCTTAGATTTTAATTCTTTGCCACTACCAAAAAACAGTACTCCCCGCTATAAATATGTTTGTGCTTATGTGTCTTCCCCCCCCCCCCCCCATTTTGTGAAATAGGCCTAATTTAACTGGGCAAAAGGGTGTGAACAATTTAGTTACTTTGAAAATATAGTCCTTTCCTGATATCTAGAATATGCCTGCACTTTGCAAAGATTGAGTCTGGAGTGACCTTACCCCCTCCCTTGATTTAAGACCTTGAAAATCCTATACCATGGGATATCCTGGTTAAGATGAAGATAAACTGTGCTAAGGAGAATTTTTACTGAAGGTGATGTGAGGCCACTAGGAAAGGAATCCTGTTAAAACAAGAAAAAAAGACAACATATATAATCCACCTATACATGACTGGTTACAGCTAATGACAGTATATGACTCTTAGTATTTTGAAGTACTCATTTTAACTGGAACTGAATTATAATAATTATATAGTCTATGAAACTCTTATAGCTTTCAGGAATTTTCTTTTTTATCAAAGTAGACTTACTAGCTGTTTTAAAGTTGGAAATGTCTTCTCAGTCACAATTGATTAACCCATTTTGCCTTTCACAGGCTTTATTTGCATTTTCATGGTCAATGTGCCACATTACAGGTAGGCACTACTCGATAATATGGGATCTTAATCCCAAGATAAATAATGGACACTTTTTCTCTTTGGTTGGCTATTCATAGAATCACAAAATTTCAGAGTTGGAAGGGCTTTTAGAGACCATCTCATTCTAATTGTAACTATAAAAGAATCCCTTTTCCAATATACTTGACTGTGGCAATATAGATTTTCTTTGAAGCTTGTAATGAGGGGGAACCAACTTCTCCCCAAGAAAGGCCTTTTTCACATTGGGATAACTCTTATTATTAGGCTATTTTTGTTTTCTTACATCAGTTCTCAATTTTCTTTTCTTCAGATTTCACCCATGGCTTTTACTCTTACCCTTGGGGAACAAACATCAATTTTCATTCTTTTGCCACACAATACCCCTTCAATTTATTGAAGGCACCTCTTATGTTCTCCTTTAAAAAAATTCTCTAGGCTTATCATTCCCATTTCCTTCAATAGATTCTCATAGAGCATATATATGAGCTAATAAAATCCAAGCCCTTTCACAATACTTATCGATCCCTTTTTTTGTGATATGGCTTCCCCATTTATCAATGTCCTTCCCAAAATACAGCACTTAAGATCCCATTAAATAAATATTCAAGACATGATCACAATATGTAGATTGATAAAACCCTTCCCTGGGTTCTGAATACTATGTTTCTCAATATCACTTATGATTCTAAAATTGTAGTATTTTGGGGGGCTATTATGTCACACTGTTGATAGATATTAAACTAAATGTTCAGATTTTATTTAGATGAGTTGTTATCTAGCCATAGGTACCTCCTCTTATATTTTCATTGTTGATTTTTGGAATCTAAGTTTGAGACTTTATATTTACTGCTCTTGCATTTCTTTTTTTTTAAACAAAGTTTATTAAAGATTCACCATAGACTCTTTTTTTTTCCTTTTTTTTTTAAAGCAATCGGGGTTAAGTAACTTGCTCAAGGTTACATGGCCAGGTGTTTCTGGGTGGGTGCTAAGTGTCTGAGCCCAGGTGTTTCTGGGTGGGTGCTAAGTGTATGAGCCCAGGATTTGATCTCCAGGTCATTCCAACACTGGAGCCAGTGCTCTTACTCGCTGTGCTACCTGGCCCCCCAATTGCATTTCCTCTTCAACCAATTGAGATCCTTTTGGACCTAACTCTACCATCCTATGTGTTAGCTATTCCTCCTACTAAGAGAAGATTTGATAACCATACCCCTTTGATATAAATCTTAAAGAACACAAGGTCAAGCACAATGCACGAGGTGTTCCCCTACAGGGTTCCTACTCAACTGATATTGCGTTATTAATAATTATTCTTTGGGTGTAATGATGCAATAAATCCTGACTTCCTCTGACTCTACCATTGATTAGCTCATATCTCTTCATCATTTCCATAAGAATAGCATGAAAAAATTCATGGAATGCTGAATTGAAGTTTAGGGAACCTATATCTATAAAACTTCCAATTTACCATTTAAGGGATTCTTTCAAAAAAGTAAATAAGATTATTCAGGCATAATTTGTTCTTGATGAAATCTTGGTGACATTTATTACCACTGCTTCTGTTTTTAGAGATTGACTAAGAATACCTTTGTTTATATATTCTACATTATTTCTCTTAGGAATGGAAGAGAAACTCAACGACTTCTGGTTAGTAGGCTCTCTTCTTGCTTCTTTTGGAAATTTGGGTTTTTGACTAGCAGTGCTATGGTAGTCAATCATTCAGCAAACATTTTTTAAGAATTTACTCTGTTAGGGGCGGCCAGGTGGCTCAGTGAGTAAGAGCACCGGCTCCAGTGTCAGGATGACCTGGATCAAATCTGGGCTCAGATACTCAGCACCACACCCAGAAATAACTGGCCATGTAACCTTGAGCAAGTTACTTAACCCCAGTTGCTTTAAAAAAAAGAATTTACTCTGTGTAAATCACTGTGCCAATCACTGGACTTAAAAGAATAGTAAAAATAGTAAAATAATGTGAAAAAAAAAAACACCTGATCTTGAGTACTCACATTCTAATGTGGAGACAACATGAAAATAACTATTTATAAACAAGATGGATTTAGTGTAATTGTAAAATAATCTCACAAATAAATCCCTAATAGTAGGGAGAAATGGGAAAGGTCTCCTATGGAAGGTAGGATTTAAATCTTGAAAGAAGCCAAGGAAGCTGGGAAGGAGAGAGGGGAAGTGAGTTTCTCCTTCTTGGAATGGGGAACAGCCTGGGTAAAGGCATTGAGTCAGGACATGATAGGGGTAGAGGAGTTCCAGGAGAGGGATTAACAATAAAAATATTTTGATGACTGTATTTCAATACAGCTTGTTTCCTTGGCAATCCTATATATTGTATTTCATGCATTTAAAACATTATTCTGAGAAGGGATCCATAGGTTTCCTCAGACTGCCAAAGGGCCCCATCACACACACATAAAAGGTTAAGAATTCCCATTTTTTTTAAATGATAGTAAGAAATCCAGATGGCATGATTAGAAGAAATATCTACTTCAATATTCAAGGACCTGTGTTTTCTTTGATGAGGTTGTTCCCACCACCAACTCTGATTACAACCTCTCAACAACTTTTTAGATTTCTTAGAAAATTTTTTTAGAATTATTGTGGTAAGAAAAAGTCATTAAACCATAGTCAACTTGGAATGAGTCTCTCTGAATAGCTTGTTCGACAGCAGATTCACAGTGGTACACCACTAGACCACTTCTATAAAGCCCTACGTTTATGCCTTTTTACTGTGTGGAAGTGATCCTATGTTCTGTGAGATTTGCAGGAGAGCGAAAACCCTGGTGGCTCCTACCCATCAGAAAAGTATTCAGATGCAGGGATTACTAGCATCTTATTTGCAGTGAGAAGTTTTCCTCTTTTTTTGAGAATCCCCTGCTTTCCTTTTACATATGAAAAAAGTCTTAGTAAATCAACAAGTGTTTCTTCAACATTCAATATGAGTTAAGTATTTTGCTAAGGCCTGGGGACAGAAAAGTAAAAAAAAAAAAGTTCCTGCCTTTAAGGAGTATATAGTCAAATGGCATAGATAACATATAAATAACTAAGTATATAAAATATATAGATGAAAGTGATCTGAAAGAAGAAGGCATTAGTAGCTGTGGATCTGGGTTTGAACTGAGTCTTTAATAAAGTCAGAGAAATGAGGCAGATGGAAGGAGGCAGAGCAGTCCATGTATGGGAAACAATCACTTAAAAAGGCATGCAGTTGGAAGATATAAGAAGTATAAGAAGGTAAGTTGTATAAAGTCTGGAAAGGTGGGAAAGAGACCAGGATATGAAGAAATTTAAATACCGGAGGACTTCATGGTTGATCTTAATGACAACAATGAGGTACCAGAATTCATTGACTGAGGTGGAGTGTGGAAAAATTCTTTAGGGAAAATGAAACACCTTGAAAACTGAGTGGGGGATGGATTCCAGTGAGAGACATAAAAATGGGGAAATTAATTAGAAGGGGATTAAAGTATTTAAGATAAGAGATGATGAGGGTCTGAAGTAATTTGTGGTTATGTGTTTGTGATGAGAAATGGCTCCCTCTAGGTTCAGCAGGATTTCTGATCTTATCTAAGATAAGAAAACCTGCAATAGCATCTGGAAAGAATTCAAGGTCTCAGGCTTAATTGGAGTGAGAGTTGTAGAAGTTTATTGTTACACTTCTATGAGAAGTGGGCAAGAGTCCTTTAGGGGACCTGCAAGTGAGAGGGGTACAGGCTTTTACTTTTAAAGGGTAGGGCTGCCATTGTCAGGGCTGACCGGATGGAGGGAAGGGACCTCAGTGCATACATAAAGGTTAGAGCTGACTGAGAGGAACTTGTGACTTTAGTGCATAGATAGTTTAGATGAGATTTGGGCCAGACCTGAGGAGACATGAAGAGATGCAGTAAGAACAAAGGAGTCACAAGTTGTTGCCTAGGTCTGAGTGTGGATAAGGGGAAGGGGCAGAGTTTGACAATACAAATTGCAGTTACAATTGTACAAACTGGTTTTACAAATTGATTTAGACCCCAGGTACCCCATAATTTGGAGAGAAGGGAACTTACATGAGAGATGGTAAAGTGGAAAGGACAAGATTTGGGAACTCATTCCATGTGAGTTGAATGAGAATAAAGTATGGAGCATGACATAAAAATTTTGAGGTTGAATGACTGGTAGAATGTTGGTGCCTTTGATAGTAATAAAGATGTTTGAAAGAGGGGAAGTTTTGAGGGGGGTGAAGATGATGAATTATCTTTGGAGTATATTGACTTTCAGATGCCTAAGGGACATCCAATTAGAGATGACTAAGAGGAAGCTGGTAATATAGGAGTAGAGTTCAGCAGATAGATTAGGGCTATATATATAGATCAGGGAATTATGTGCATAAAAATGACATTTGAAGTCATAGTAGTTAATAAGATTACCATATGAGAGGAATGAAAGAAAGGAGAAGAAGTCTCATATATAATGTTGGGGAGCATTCAGATTTAGGGGTATGACAGAAATGAAAATCTAATGGCAGAAAAACTGAAAAGGAATGATCAGACAAATAGAAGGAGAAGCATGAAAGAGTGGTATTTGCAAATGCAATGTTCTTAGATGGGAATAAATATTCTAAAGAAGAAGATTTCAAATGATGCAGAGAGTCAAGGAAGGTCAGGTTTTAGAGGAGGTCATTAGAGTTGGCAGTTGAGTGATCATTCATAATTTTGGATGGGGTCATTTCAGTTGAATGATGAAATCAGGTAGCAGATTTTGGAAGATCAATAAAAGAACGGAGAGGAAGTGGGGCATCAATTCTAGAGATCTTTCTCAAAGAATTTATCCCCCAAGGAAGGAGTGATATAGAATGATAGTTATTAAGGATGCACAGATTCAAAGAGATTTTGAAAATTTTGTTTTGCTTTGCTTTTAAGGATGGAACTGACGTTACATGTTTATAGGCAACTGAAAAGGAGTCAGCAGATAAAAAGAGTAAAGATAATAGAGAATTGGGATGACAGAATATTTTTTTTTTGTTGTTAAATGAGGAGGGGGGAGAATCAAGGGTGCATGTTGATAACTTTGCTCTGAAAGAAGGACCACCTCTTCATTTTGAAATGAGATGAAAGGTAGAGATGTTAGAAGATGTCAGAGGAAAGTGATAAGTAAGATAGAAGGAAAAACTCTTTTTGAATGTGTCATTTTTAATTCTGGGGAAATATAAGTCAAGGTATCAGGTGAGATGATGGCAAAAAGATGTTCTATGGGATTATTTTAGGAGAGAAGAGGTTTTGAATGACCACTGTGAAAAGCAGGACAGTAATTCAATCAGAGAGGAATAGAACATTTGTCCTATTCCAGGGAGAGTCCACTTGAGATCAGGTTACATGAACTTGTATTTGGTTAAGTCACAATAGTTTCCTGGTTTCTTCCAGCTCTGTTTAGCAGCACACATAGAATCAAAGGAGGTAGAAGATAGGAGTAACCTAGGTTTGGGGCTTGGCAAGCCATGACCAACTAACTATAGCACAACAGGGTAAGGGTTGAGGATGGTATAACATTGGTTGGCTCATCAAAAGGTTAAAATAGGGAAGAGAAGAAAGTGTAGCCAGTACAATTTGATGACCTGCTGTAAAGCCAAGCATGAGCAGCTTTCCAGAGGACTGCTGCTGTGAACAGCTTCAAGATTCTGATTACATAGTATAGTGAACTCTCTATTTATTAAGCAATAATCTAAGACAAAACATTTACAGAAACCAATGTACAGCATTCACTATGTTATAGCATAACAAGTTATCACTAAAGTGGCAACAGTTTTCACCAAAGTGGCCACATGTTTTTAAACAAAAGATATCATTCAATAAGTCCTTAACCCAATCATCCTTAAGGAGCCTCCTTAAGGGACACAAACTACAAAGGTCAAAGTTCTCCACACCTAGATCATGTTATCTTAATCCCTTAGTCAAAAAGTCTTCTTCTTAATTGGAGATTAGTTTCCAATCATCCTTAATTCAATCATCCAGAAGAGGTACAGGATACAGCTTACAAAGAACTCCTACCCCTAGGCCACAGCAAACCATGATTTTTTCAGTTTGCATTAAATACCCAAAGAGATGTCTTTTCATCTTGAATTGAGGCTGGCTCTCAGATTCCATGGTTCCTCTTTCATGGTCCCAGCTCTTGCCCAAATCTGCCCAACTGTCACCTGTTTGCAAAGGCAAGCAGCTCTCAGCTCTTTGTCCAGTTCCCATTCCATATTGAAGCTCACAATGTCCAGTCCACTCAAGCCCTTCACAGTTTCTGTTTCTGGGAAAACAAAAGCTTAACAGAGCCAAAGTAACATTCATTCACATTGCCAGCACCATCATCAATTCGGTATCTCCCTGTGAAATTAACACAGACCCACAAACAAGGTCCAAGAGGTCAACACAAATCCTCAACATAGAAATCAACACAGACCCACAAACAAGGTCTGAGAACTCAATGAAAATAGTCAGTACAATCCCAAGACTTCCCAAATCCCTCCTCCAGGACTTCTCTAAACAGACAACCAGAAAATCCTCTTTCAGGGTTTCCAGTAAGGTCCCAGGGCTTCTGTGCAAAGTATCACAGACAACCATTAACACAGACAGAACAGATAAACATAGAGTGCTGGGATACCTCCAGTTTTCTCCTTCTTAACTCTGCCACCACAAGAGTTCTGCTCTTCTCGGTTCTGCACTGCCCTCTCCTTATATATGGTCATCCTCCCCTTCCTGTTGCATCAGCAGCAGGAGTTCACAAGTTCGAGGGTTCACAGGTTGTGGGGTTCACAAGTTCTGCTTTTCAACAAAGACTTGACACAATCATGGGTAAGAATTGAAACCAGGTGTCAACTAAATAGCTGAAACAAGTTTGTTAACTATTTCTTTGCTTGCCATTACACCTGCAAAAGATCTGAGGGGATGAATATCACAGTGAGGATAAAGAGCAGGGTTAGGGGTCATAATGTAAAGAGAAAGATGAAATGATAAAAATATTATGATCACTTAAGGAATTTTGGATTTCATAAACATGTTAAGAAAAACACTTGTGAGTGGGGGCAGCCAGGTGGCCCAGTGAATAAGAGGGTCAGCCCGTGTTGGAAGGATCAGTTCCGGCCTCAGTTACTCGGCACCCACACAAAAATAACTGGCCGTGTAACCTTGAGCAAGTTACTTAACCCCAATTGCTTAAAGAAAACACTTTTGGGTGAATACAAAGTGATGTTTGTAACTGTATTTGAGATGAAATGGAGTAATAGGTAATAATGGTAATTGATTACATTGAGGAATTGAAATATTTGTATATTTGGGAGAATAACAATATATGTTGAAGTTCCATAGTAATATTATTTTTAATGATAAAAATAGGGGTGGCCAGGTAGCACATCGAGTAAGAGCACTGGCTCCAGTGTTGGAATGACCTGGAGATTGAATCGCAGGCTCATACACTTAGCACCAACCCAGAAACACCTGGCCATGTAACCTTGAGCAAGTTACTTAACCCCTATTGCCTAAAAAAAATGATAAAAATAACATTTATCTAGCACTTTTTGGTATACTAGGTACTTTGCAAATATTGTGTTATTTTATCCTTACAGCAGTTCTGTGAGGTAAGTGCTATTATTAACATCATTTTGGAAATGTGCAGTTTATACAAAGGTGAAATTTTAACCCAGATGCTTTGATTCCAAGTTTTCACTGCTACACATTACCTCTTAACAAATTAAAATTTGAAAATCCCCGAAGAATATAGGACTTCTATAATTCATTAAATCGATACTTTGTTTCAGAGCAAAACCCAATTTAAATGTCCTATTCATAAAAGTATTTTTCTTAGGCTTTGTAGTTCTTGAGGGAAAGAAACCTTACAGTCTCCCTTTGCTAAATGATTAAGTATAGGTATGTTTCAAGGCAGTGTATGATATCATAGAGATATGACATTTGTAATTTGGCACCTTGTGCCAAAGTGATAAAAAAGGGCATGTGAATGTGTGTGTGTGTGTGTGTGTGTGTGTGTGTGTACAATACAGCATTTCTATTAGCAAAAGGAAATATGCAAACTTGAGAGGAGAAAGTTGTTGGGTGACAGTAACATTCATTAGGTTTTGTCCAAATCACTTTCCTCTCAAACACATTCACCACCCTTCTCCCAATCTTACCTCCCAAGCAACCCGCTCTCAGTTTCTTCATAAACTCAAATTCCTATTATGTATTTCTCTATTCTATCTCAACCACCTTAGACCTCCCTATCACTCAAATGAATTTACCACAGGAAGATAAAAGAATCTCTGCTTATAGCTCTAGTGATGTTTATGCCTTTTTTGTCTAAGAAAGTGCCAAATTTTTTTATTTGAAAATCATGAGGCAACCATTAACTATCATTAGGTAGTAAGAATTAGAAAAAAAAATAATTAGAAACTAAAATTAGATTATTTCTTTATTAACTGAAAGCAATATATAACAAGAGCATTTCTTCATGTAAGGCAAGCCAGTGTCCAATTGCCTATAACTCTTAACAGAATTGAGAGGTCCTACAGGCATACCTTGTGTTATCATGATTCACTTTTTTGCACTTAACAGATATTGCTTTTTTTTTTTTAACACAAATTAAAGGTGTATAAAAACCCTGTTTGGAACAAATCTATCAGTGCCGTTTTTTAACAGCATATTCTCATGCTGTGTTCTGTGTACCACATTTAGTAATTTTTTAAATATTTCAAAGCTTGCTGTTATTATTGGATCTGTTATAAAGATCAGTGATCAGTTATCTGTGCTATTTCTGTTGTAACTCTATTGGCATACCACCCATATAAGACAGAGAACTTAATTGATAAATATTGTGTGTGTTGTGACTGCTTCATCTGGCAGCTGTTCCCTCAACTCTCTCCTTCTCACACCTCCCTATTCCCTGAGACACAACGATATTGAAATTAGGCCAATTAATAACACTGCAATGGTTTCTAAGCCTTCAAATATAAGGAAGAGTCAATGTACATGACACATTTCATTATTATCTTATTTTAAGAAATTGTCACAGCCAACCCTGCCTCTGACAACCACCACTCTGATCAGTCAGCAGACATCAACATCATGGCAAGATACTCCACCAGCAAAGATCATGACAAAACTTAGGTTCAAATGATGTTAGAATTTTTTAGAAATAAAGTGTTTTTGGCCAAGGTGGTGGAGTAGAAGCATGACCTCTCCGTGGCTCTGGCTTCCACCTTCCCCAATCCATTTAAAAAGGGGACTCTAAACAAACTTTGGAACTACAGCACCCACAAAATGACACAGAGAAGCTAATCTCCCAATGAGGACAGCCTGGCAGGCTGGCAGGAATCCAGCACAGTGCTCTGGGAGCCGAGCCCAGCCCCAGGCCTAGGCTTTAGCCCCAGGGTGGGCCTGACCAGCCTCCAGGCAGAGGGACTCCAGATCAGCAGCAGCTGTGGCCATTTCCAGATTTATCAACACATAGATTCGAAGGAAAAAGTGAGAGGTCAGTGCAGTCTGGACTTTGGGACCAGTAAGTGGGATTGCGTGGCATTTGCCCCTGGGGCAAGAAGTTTTGAGGAGCCAGCACAGCCAGCCAGCACCACATGGCAGCTTCAGCTCCTGGCCTGCAGAGTGCAGGGAGACCAAGCACCAGTATGAGGGGTAATCGCTCTTGCTTTAACCTGCTTGGATCTGGATTGCAGTCTAGGGTGGAGGTCATGGGTATGTGTCCAGCTTGCCAGAGCGTGTGGAGACCTCAGAGAGGACACCCATCTAATACCTCTGGCAGCTGAGAAAACCCCAGCATTTGGGACAAATCTCCCCTGTCTGGTGGCAGAGTCCTACTGTGGCAAAAAGCCCAGGGGTCAAGTGACTGAGAGGCGACAGGACCAGGCAAGGGAAACAAAGCAGACAGAAGATTCCAACATTACACTCCTATTTTGGGGACAAAAAGGAGCAAAGCATGGAACAGGAGGAAAACAGTGAAGTCAGAACTCCTGAACCAAAAGCTTCAAAGGAAAATATGAGCTGGTTACAGGACATAGAGGACCTTAAGAAGCAGATAAGAGAAGTGGAGGAAAAATTGGGAATACAAATGAGAACAATGCAAGAAAATTATGAAATGAGAGGCAACAGCCTGATTGAGGAAAATAATACCTTAAAAAACAGACTGACTCAAATGGCAAAAGAGGCTCATAAAGGCGATGAGGAGAAGAATGCTTTAAAAAGTTGAATTTACCAGATGGAAAAAGAATCTCAAAAGCTCACTGAGGAGAATCACTGCTTCAGAATTAGTTTGGAGCAAACGAAGCTAATGACTTTATGAGAAATCAAGATGCTGTTAAACAGATACAAACAAATGAAAGAATAGAAGGCAATGTGAAATATCCCATGGGAAAAACTACTGACCTGGAATATAGATCCAGGAGAGATAATTTAAAATTTATTGGACTACCTGAAAGCCATAATCAAATTAAGAACCTAGAAATCATCCTCCAGGAAGTTCTCAAAGAAAACTGCCCTGATGTTTTAGTACCAGAGGGCAAAGTAGAGGTTGAAAAAATCCACTGATCACCTCCTGAAAAAGATCCCAGAAAGAAAACTCCTAGGAATATTATAGCCAGGTTCAGGAATTCTCAAATTAAGGAAAGAATATTACAAGCAGCCAGAAAGAAACAATTTGAATATTGTGGAAACACAATAGGGATAACCCAGGATCTGGCAGCTTCTACACGGAGGGATTGAAGGGCTTGGAATATGATATTCTGGTGGTCAAAGAAGCTGGGATAAAAAACCAAGAGTCACTTACCTAGCAAAACTGAGTATCATGTTTCAGTGGAAAATATAGTCATTCAGTGGAATAGAGGACTTTCAAGCATTCTTGCTGAAAAAATCAGAGTTGAATAGAAAATTTGACATTCAGATACAAGAAGCAAGAGAAGCATGAAAAGGTAAATGGGGAGAAGAAATCATAAGGAACTTATCAAAGCTGAACTATTAACATTCCTACATGGAAAAACAATAATTGTAACTTATGAAACTTTTCTCAGTAGTTGAAGAGAATAGACACACACACACATACATATATATTTGTCTGTATATGAGGGTATATGGGCATATGAATACATATGTGAATGTGTGTATATATGTTTACAGGTATACACAGATAGAGGGCACAGGACCAATTCAACAGGAAGGGATGACACTTAAAATGTGAAATTAAGAGGTGAGAGAGGAATATAATGAGAGGAGATGGGGAGAGAAAGAATGGGATAAACTATCTCAAATAGAAGAGGCAAGGGAAAATGGTTACAATGGGGGGGAAGAATAGGAAGGCAAAAGGGAATGGGTCAACCTTATTCCCATTGAATTTGGCTCAGGGAGGCAAAGACATACATACTAAATAGGGTATCTCACCCTCCAGGAGAATAGTGGGGGAAGGGGATGAGAGGGGGGATGATGGAAGGGAGGGCAGGCTGGGGGTAGGAAAGCTGGAAGCACCCATTTTTGAAAAGGGATGGGATCAAAGTAGAGAATAGAACAAGTGTGAGGTGGGATAGGAGGGAGGGAAATATAGTCTGTCTTTTACAATATATCTACTATGTTACTGTTTTGCATTAGCCACACATATACAACCTATACTGAACTGCTTATCTTCCCAGTGAGGTTGGGTGACAAAGAAGGAAGGGAATGAATCTGGAATTCAGAGTTTTAAAATCAAAATTTTCAAATATATATATATGTGTGTGTATATAAATATATGTATATATATATTATTAATACTATTTTACATGTAATTGGGAAATAAGATATATGGGCACTGAGGCATAGAGATCCACTGGAAAAGTCAAAAGGGGTATGGAAGAAGATATGGGAGAGAACAGATTGGAGGAGGGATATCCTATGGGACTGCTATTTTGGGTCGGTGGGTAGGGGAAAAATGGGGAGAAAATTTGTAACTCAAAATCTGATGGAAACAATTGATGTAAATCAGAAGTTAATAAAGCATTTAAAATTTAAAAACAAACAAACACAAAGAAATAAAGTATTTTTAATTAAGGTATGCCTACTTTAATATGCAATATTATTAAATACTTAATAGACTACAATATACGAAACACAACTTCTATATATACTGGGAAATCAGAAAATTTGTGACTCAACTTTATTGCAATGGTCTGAAACTGAATCTGCCATATATCTGAGGTAAGCCAGTATGTCATGGAACATTTTGTAGTGGCCCCAAAGTTTTGATCATTAACTATATGGAATTTACCTTCATTAAAAGTAATCTTTTTATATCACCCTTGAAAGAGACTGGAGAAAAGTTAGAATAGATTCTTTCTCAACTCCAGTCTTTTAATATGGGAGTAGAGGGAACATCTGTCAGGCTTTGGTAATGTATTTTTTCCTGTGTTCTTGATTAATCTGAGGGAAGCCTCAGTGGAGGAAGGGAGAGCACACCAAATAGGGAAGATTACATTCACATGTTAGAATCCATTCTAAAATGTCTACATTATAATTACCTCTTGGTATAAAATTTGTGACAATAGTATGTCATTAGAAATTACTTTATTTGTTAGTAGAATACAGTAAACAGTTAAGTGGAGAATTAGAAGCCCATAGCATAATTTTTAATAGTCCCTATTTTCAAATACTTATAAAAATCATAAATATTTATTATTACATAAATATTTAAGGTGAAAGAGATTGGCTTTAAACAATATGTGCAATAGAAATTAACAGCCTACTTAATTGCTTTTTTGCAAATTATCTATAGGTTGGAGAGCCTGCATGGTATAGTGTAGCCAATCTCAGAGTCAAGGATGCCTAGCTTCAAGTCTGTCTCTTAATACATACTGTCTGTGTGACCCTGGGCCAGTTATTAAACCTCGTAGTACCTCCAAGGTACTCATACTATTCATTGATGAACAGTTGTCAGTCTACTTTGGTAGAAGTTGTTTATTTATCCAAGGCTTGTGGGGACAATGTAATATAGTGGAAAGAACATTGGAACTAGGGTGAAAAGATCAGCATTCAAATGCTACCTATGATCCTTATGGCCACTGTGACCCTAAGTCTCTTTAGTTCTCAATTTACTAACCTGTAATATGAGCAAGGCCTCCTAGGTACTTTTTATCTCTAGAATTATTATCTTACATCCTGCTATCAGTTAAGTCACTGATGTCTCCTGATCCTCTCCCTACCTCTGCAAATAGTAAAAATCTAGAGTGCATAAGTAAAAGATTAGTCCTTTTTAAAAATACATTTTGTAACATAAGTTTTGAGGTGATCTTTCTAAAAAGATTCTTTTTTTTTTAAAGGAAAACACTTTATTATGAACACAAGGGTTGAGGAAGTCTGAAAGAGAGGATAGGCTCAGTCTTAGTCTTGCTGTTTGGTGCAAGAGACCTCAGCATTGGCCCAAAGTAGTGACCCTGGGAAGGGGTATGGTCCTTGCTGGAACAAGGGCCTACCTACTGTCCCATAGGCCCCTGTCTTTGGCTCATTGTGTTTGGGGAGACTTGTAGACCATGTACCTGTCAGAGCATCAGAATAGGCACGAGGGTCCATAGGATCCAATTCTTCATCCTTCTGGCTGACTTTCTTGCCCTTGGGGTAGGGGGCCAACTCTTACCTGCAGTGGTAATGTCATTCCTTCTCTCTTTCCAGCTTTTCATAGCCACAGTGCAGATTAACTTCTGGATCCCAGTTGCTTCTAAATTGCTTGACTGCTTGGTGATGACAGAGCTGGGATCATGGGGGTTCAGCTGGGACACTAAATCTGTCTCCACATTCCAATAGTATGGAAGTTCACAGACTGGAATGAACACTTTGTATCAAGTGGGTGGCAGGCCCTTGATCCGGGTGACCTTGTAGTTCACAGGGGAATTGTCATAGCCCATGGTGATGATTGATTCTTCTTGATCAGGCTCCATATATTTGAAGATGCCAAGTTTGGCCAGGCGGGGCTGCAGGACCACTGGGAGAGGCCGGGTGAGGCCTCAAGATCAGCCTGAGTGAGTTTGTTTCTTCTTTTGGAGTGGTCCGGCCTGCCAATTATTTCTCAGTGGGAATTAGGTTTCCACATCAATATGAATAAATATCATCACTCATATATATGATACATGACATATAGATACATTCCATATATACATGTATGAGCTATATGATACATGTATGCACTTATGTATGTATGTATGTTTTCCTTGACTAATGATCAGCTTCAAATCTCTAAGTGGAGAAGTTCAATATTACTTTGAAAAAGGCTAATGGACAGAGGATGGCCTAAAATGAGAAAGACGCTAGAGGTTTGCTTATAATTTGACAAAGACATCAAAAACTGATTGCACTAATAATCTCTGTAATTTTCTAGATTGCTTTCCAGTCACATATTCTTGGGATTTCAATTTCAAGGGAAATCTAATAAAAATATAAAGTGATATTAATTTCATTTTTGGTTTAATCTTCTCCCCAAAGATACACTAAATTCTGAAGACAAATCAGTGTCTAAAGGTTTTAAAATGTGACCTTTGCACAGGGTCAGTTTTGATGGATGTTTGCCTGTCTTCCCAAGTGAATGTTTGCCTTTTTCTGCTGTTCAGTCACTTTCAGTTTTAACTCTCTCTGTGATGCAATGTGGAATCATCTCCTGATCTCACTTTATGGAAGTATTTCCTGATGAGTATATTAATAGTGAATGAATGAGTGGTACTTGAAGTATAAACTGAAATGTAGAATGCTTGTAGAGTGTGTGTATGCTGCCTATGTGACTTATGTGTGTTCACATGTGTCTTTCTAGAGGTGGTACACAGGAAGGCATAAAGAGATATCTCTAGTCCCTTGTACCTACCCTTCTTCAAGACAGACTTTTTCTTTCCTGCAGGGGAAGCAAAAGACTAGTGACAGAGACTCAACATTTTGCTTCTTCAGAGAGATGAAATAACTGACTAGAATTATTTCCATCTTCCCTCATCCACCTAGTGGAAATACTATATATACATATATACATACACACACACACACACATATATACTAGTGTTTGTAATATACATACATATATGTACATATATACACACATATACATATGCACATATGTATGTTCAAGCTCAGATCCTGATTTATATCCCATAATAGGAAGGAGTGTCTCAATGTATATTTTCAAGGCTTGATTTTCTTCCCATAAAATCCCAGTTCAACAAAAACCACACATAGTAAATAGTGAATAAACTAATTTATCCAAGAGGACAACAAATAGGAAGCAGAGGAAGTATATACATAAGTATATCTTGAAAAGTAACCAAGTGAATTAGGTGTTTTACGAGGAATATCTAATCAAAAAAGAAAGAAAGTCCCATATTTCACCCATGGGGAATTTTCCTGTATACCTTACTGCAACAAGCGAAGGTTAGAGACATGATTGAGCCCAAACTCTTCTACATGTTGGCTTCTTCTGAGGGTCTCTCTCTCCTCTTTTTTTTTTAATTTTTGGAGGGGGGAAGGCAGGGCAATTGGGGTTGTGACTTGTCCAAGGTCACACGGCTAGTAAGTGTGTTAAGTGTCTGAAGCCAGATTTGAACTCAAGTCCTCCTGACTCCAGAACTGTTGCTTTATTCACTGGGCCACCTAGCTGCCCCAGGGTCTCTCTCTCTCTCCTTACAGAGAATCTGGGACCATATGTTTCTGTTCTCTCAAAGTCGGATCAGGATCCCTTTTATCTCAAGTTCTCATCAACTCCACCCCTGAAGCAGATATTGAGCACTAAGTAATAGATCTTTGTCAATGAGGATTTTCATGCAAATGAGCTTCAAGATTTGGGCTATATATAAATAATGCCCTTTTTTGGAAAATAAATTAGAAATTGTTCTTACATTTGAGTTTATTAATTATTTATTTATAACACTTATTTATATATTATTCATTTATTTATTATTAATATTTATATTCTCTCATTCACAGTACACACCAAGGACACATGCAAAAGGTTCTACTTATGAATGTAAGAAGGAACACCAATCTGATACAGATGGTAAAGTGGCAACAGAATTCCATAGAGAGAAGTGACACTGTCATCCCGTTATTTCTAGTACCAGAGGCTAGAAGCAGGAAATTGTATATACTAAGGATCAATAAAGCCCCCAAAGTGAAAGACAAGGAACATCAACTTATCCTGCATTCATATAGTAGAAGTCCCAAGGGACTATGGACATTGCTAGAAGATAAGGTTGCTTGACACCTTTCCAAAAAATGTTGGGGAATATTTCTAAGTATTTAGCGAATTGAATATTAGTCCATTCAATATTTGATATCATATAATGCTAATAGTTTCCTGGGGAGCTACAAATTGAGGCAGATATTTAAATTCACACAGTTTCATTGTATATGGCTGTAAGATAGAAGTTTCATGTGTCTCCTCAAAATTATGCTGTGATCCATTGTTTTGACAAACCAAGATCAAATGATTCACAAACTACTCTAAGACCATATAATGTATTAACAATGATAGATTGTGTCTTTTATGTTATGAAGTACACTGCATAATTACCAAATTAATATTTCATTTTTATAATGTAGAATTCTCAAAGTATGAATAGAAAGGATGTCATAAGATATTACATTTTATTTATTTTAAAATTATCATTTCTCTAGTGTCTTTTTTTGTTTGGGATGGCTAATTGAAGCAATTTAATCATTTGAGTTGATATACTTGATTTTTACTATCAATGACAGAGTGAGGAGATTTTTTTAATATATATTTTATTCCCCACAACAACACACTAAAACAATTTTTAACATTTGTTATTTTAAGTTTTGAGTTGCAAATTCTATCCCTACCTCCTTTCCCCCTCTCCCTTCCTGAGATGATAAGCAACCAGATAGAGGCTATACAGATGCAATCTTGTAAAACATCTCTGTATTAATAATTGTGTATAAAAATTGAGTAAAGCAAAAAGAATGGGAAAAAAGGAAGTTAAAAATATTATATTTTTGTTTCTATCCAAACATATTAGTTCTTTCCCTGGAGATGGAGAATATGCTTCATCTTTAGTCCTTTGGTATTGTCTGAGAATAGCTAAGTCATTCACAACTCTTCATCAAAAATGTTGCTGTATAACATTCTCCTGATTCTGTTCACTTCACTTTGCATCAGTTCATGTAAGTCTTTATAGGATTTTCTGAAATCTTTCTGCTTGTCATTTCTCATAGTACAATAACATTCCATTGTAATCATATACCACAGCATTTCTGGCCATATCCCAATTGATGAGCTTCCCTTTGATTTCCAATTTTTAGCCACCACAAAAAGTGCTGCTATAAATATTTTTGTACAAATTGGTCCTTTTCACCTTTTTGATGTCTTTTGGATATAGGCCAAGTAGTGGTATTACTGGGGAAAAGAGTGTGCCTAGTAGAGTAAGGAGATATTAGTTGCATGACCAGATTCTACTGCAAGGAGGTACACCTATTTTTTTTTCATTCCAGAGACCATTTACATGGTGCTTACTAGAACTCATTAAAGCCTAGTATTAAATTGACAATATCTACTATATCTTTTCACCTAACAGTCATTCCAGCTTCACACACACATATGTGTGTATATGTGTGTGTGTGTGTGTGTGTGTTTTGGATAATATTTAAATGTCAAACATAATTTACTTTTGAAAAAATTTTAAAATGTTCATTTATTTAGAATATCATGAACTATAGAACTTAGAAGAATGAGATATAAAATGTTTTGCCACTATCTTTACTAGGGAGGCAGGATAAGAGAAAGATGTTTATGTCTTTTTATTCAAATAAGTACCATGGTGACAAAGGAAAAAAAAACTGGTAAGAGAGGAATATAGAACAGAAGTACAAGACATTTTGTGTCCTCAAGCCATGAGCAAGTCCTTCAAAGGTCAGGTATTGAACGTCAGTATGATCATTCTAAACCAGTCATTGGAGCTCTCAAATACCCTCACTAAGTCATATGAAAGAAAGCTCGATGTTTTACTGAAAACATTTCTATTCCTTGCTTTTTAATCCACATGCATATCACATTGCTCAAGAGTAGAACAATAGAGGAATAATAGCCCAAAGCTACACTTGCATTCATAATACTAGAAATAAAGAGAATTGACTTTTATTTTGGTCTATCGATTTATTCTTCTAATTTCTACCTCACCATTATCTCTAAAATTAATTTGCCTCCAAATTGCCAGCTGAAACCCCATATTTTACAGGAAGGCTTTCTCAACTTATCCATTGCCTTCACTCTCTTAATTATTTACTATTTACCCTGCATATATCCTTTTTGTATATATTTATTTGCTTGTTGTCTATCAAACTGTGAGGTCCTACAGTGATGAGATTGCCCTTTTGCCTCTTTTTCTCTTCCCACATCTTAGCACAGTGCCTGGTACTTGATAAATGCTTAATCAATGTTCATTGGCTGACTGCCCAAAATACTTTATTGTCCCCCACCCCCCAACTTTTAATGAAAGACTATTAATTCTACTCTGCATTTGCTACTAGTATTTCTTTTCAGGGTATTATAGGACACATTTAATATATTCACAGAGTTTAGAACTAAGGAATTTTTACTCAGCATGGGATAAATTCTCCTACATGCCAGTATGTTATGTTTTGGGATAATGATGAAGCTTTGATGCATGAGTTTTTGGAGTTTTACAAGTAATTTGTCAAGTATTCAAATTATTTTAGTTTTTAGTATTCTCTCCACCTTCAAATATTTTACTTATAAACCAACAAACATTTATTAAATGATTTCTGTGTGTCAGGCACTGTTAGTTTTAAAGATAAAATGACCAAAATGATTAAATAGCCCTTACCTTCAAGGAGATTACATTTTCCTAATAGAGGCAGTTTATTCTAGGCAACTCAGTGAGGTAGATTGCCAAAATGAAGTCAGGTAATACTTGAGTTTATATCCTACTGCAGACATTCACCTGGGGCAATATACTTAAATGGTGTTTGCCTCAGTTTCCCCATCTATAAAACAACCTACCTACTAAAGTTGTTGTGAGGACCAAATGCAATGATATTTACAAAAGGCTTTGTAAATCATAAAGATTTATGTAAAGTCTAGACATTATTATTGTCTTCATTATCTATCATAATTAAATATATGCCAAATAAATGTAAGATTTTTTTGGAAGGTGAGATATTAGGATCTGTGCAAATTTATAAAGGTCTCATTTAGGAGTTGGGATTTGAATTTAACCTTTAAAGAAAACTGTATCCTTAAAATATTCCTTGTCTTATTGCAATACAGTCTCTTTGCTAAAAAGGGAAATTTCTTTCTTTTTGTGTCTCGTGTGCCTATAGCACAATATCTTTTGCACAGTAGGTATTTACTGAATGGATTGTGCTGAATTACTTACACATTTTTTAATATCACTCTCAATTTTTCCTTTGTTAGCATGTGAATTTTTGAGAATTCATTCTCATTCTTTCCCCAAACATTTCTGTCTCTTAAACCATTACACATTCACTTGGTAGCACTTGGATATTTTAGGCTTGTTATATAATGCATTCTAGTGCTTCAACAATTTAATAGTGATATTTGTTTCACTAGATTGATTATCAAAATAATTTATAGGATAATCCTGCTCTCCCCACCTGCTGATGCCTTCTTCTTCATAAAGTGTGATTGCCTATTTTTCACACTATTGCTCAATGCTCTTCCATTTCTTTATCTCTGAATTTCTGTGGGAGTGACTGGCTGGCATAAGCAAGATGGGAGAAATTTCAGGAAGGAAAGAAAAAGGAAAAGGAACAATGAAAAGAAAGTGGGAACTTCACCAGGTGCCTAAATCTCCCTCAGAAGCAACTCTTCCAAATACAGGAAATGCTGTTGGCATTCAGGAGCTGTCGATAGCTGAAGCTTGAGTAGAAGATCAAAGGGAATGGTCTAATTTCAAATAACTGGAACCAGGAAGGAAGAGCATAGTGCTGGCACTAAATTGCCTGAGAAATATAATTTATTGGTGAGCTCTGATATGCTTGGATCCTGCCTGAACGTGTTTGTCTTCCTTTTATCCTTTTACTTCCAGTGTGTTACTAGACTTTTTGACAAGCCCTTCTACTTGCTTTCTTGCTTCCTCCCAGTTATTGAACATTTGTTCTCATATTACTTGTCACTTGAGGTCTTCTGACCTCTTATTATCAGAGCTATTATTGCCATAGATTTTCCTGTTGAATCAAGCTGTCCTTTTGTCATTGTAGTTTATTCCAGTGAGGGTTCTTGGCCCTAGCCCCCTTCTCCCTCTGCCCTCATCCCCAGGCATGGTTTGGGAAACACAGATTTTTTTTTCTTTTATTTATTTATTTATTTTATTTAAATTTTATATTTATTTTTAGTTTATAACATTCATTTACATAGTATTTTGAGTTACACATTTTCTCCCTGTCTTTCCCCTACCCCCACCCCAAAACAGAGATCCCACTGAATACCCCCTCCCCCAATCTACTCTCCCCTATATTCTTGCCCATGCCCCCTCTGACTTTCCAGTAGGGCAAGATGGATCTCCATACCCTAGTGCCTGTATATCTTATTTCCCAGTTGCATATAATAATAATGATTTTTAAAAAATTGATTTTAAAACTTTGAATTCCAGATTCTTTCCCTTCTACCCCTCATAACCCACCCTTACAGGAAGATAAACAATTAAATATAGGTTGTACATGTGTAGTTACACAAAACATTTCCACAGTGGACGTATTGTGAAAGACTGACCATATTTCCCTCCATCCTATACTGCCCCCCACTTGTTCCATTTTGTACTTTGGCCCTGTCCCTTTTCAAAAGTTTGTGCTTCTGTAGCAGCAAGCACCCCCCAAGAGTCCTCAGGGTTTGCTGCCAATACAGGTTCTTGGATCTGCTTTGATAAAGGAAAGCAACTCAAAACAGGTTAACAAGCTTATTTTAATCAGTCAAACATGTATCCTTTACCTAGTTCAGGGGAAAAAGGTCAGCACCCCGAACTTCAGAATATACAGACAGAATTATCAAGACAGAAACAGATCAAGTAGACAGATTTCCAACTGTCCAACCATTACATCCATACCAAAAAACATCTGGGTTTCAAA
>NW_027185720.1:3308697-3314307 GCF_028583685.1 Petaurus breviceps papuanus
GCTTCGCAGAATCCAGATCAAATCACAGAACACTTCTCAAAGTGAGCCCCAAAACAAAGCCTCACATCAGGGCTTATGTAGCCTTCTCCTGGCTCAGAGAATGTAACAACCTTATTGACTCACTGGCCAATCAAGAAGTATCTACTGAAAAACAATCCTCCCACCCCAGGCTCCAGGTGCAATTTAGCCTAGGGGCAGGGAAGATCTTAAAAATTTACATTCCCATAACAGCTTCTAACTACTCTCTACCCCAATCTGCCCTCCTATCTATCATCCTCCCTCTTATCCCCTTCCCCCTGCTTTCCTGTAGGGTAAGATACTGAATTTAGTAGGTATGCTATTCCCTCCTTAAGCCAAATTCAATGAGAGCAAGGTTGGCCCATTCCCTTTTGCCTTGCTATACTTCCCCTCCATTGTAACAGTTTTCTCTTGTTTCTTTTATATGAGATAATTTACCCTAATATAGTTCTCCTTTTTTCCTTCTCTAAATATATTCCTCGCTCACTTCTTAATCTTATTTTTTAGGTTTCTTCCCTTCCTATTAAATTGATCCTGTGTCCTCTGTCTATGTATACATGTATACATATATACACACTCATATATGTATTGATATGCATGTATATCATCCTATATAGACATATATGTATGTATACATACACACATTTATATTCCCTTCAACTATCCTCATGCTGAGAAAAGTTTCATAAGTCACAATTTTCCTTTTTCCATGTAGGAATATAAATAGTTCAACTTTGATAAGTTCCTTATGATTTCTTTTTCCTGTTTAACTTCTCATGTTTCTCTTGCTTCTTGTATTTGAATGTCGTATTTTCTATTCAACTCTGGTTTTTTCATCAAGAAGGGTTAAAGTCGTCTATTTCATTGAAGGACCATATTTTCCCCTGAAGAAGCATACTCAGGTTTGGTGGGTAGGTGATTCTTGGTTTTTATCCCAGCTCCTTTGACCTCCTTAATATCATATTCCAAGCCCTACGATCCCTTAGTGTAGAAGCAGCTAGATCTTGTGTTATCCTGATTGTGTCTCCACAATATTCAAATGGTTTCTTCCTGGTTGCTTGTAATATTTTCTCCTTGACCTGGCAACTCTGGAACCTGGCTACTATATTCCTACAAGTTTGACTTTTGGGATATTTTTCAAGTGGTAATAGATTAATTCTTTCAATGTCTATTTTGCCCTGTGGTTCTAGAATATCAGGGCAATTTTCCTTTAGAATTTCTTGAAGGATGATGTCTAGGTTCTTTTTTTTTTTAATCATAACTTTCAGGGAGTCCAATAATTTTAAAATTATCTCTCCTGGATCTATTTTCAAGGTCAGTGGTTTTTCCAGTGTGATATTTCACATTGCTTTCTATTTTTTTCATTTGTTTGGATCTGTTTAATTGTATCTTTGATGCAGGAGTTCTGACTTCATTGTCTTCCTCCTGTTGTATGCTTTGATCCTTTTTGTCCCCCAAAAGGGAATCTAAGGTTTGATTGCTGTGCTTTCTTTGTTTCCTTTGCTTGCTCATGTTGCCACTCAATTACTTCACTTTTGAGCTCTTTGCCACAATAGAACTCTGCTTCCAGAGAGCAGAGCTTTGTCCCAAATTGCTGGGGTTTTCTCAGCTGCTGGAGCTATTAGCTGGTTTGCCTCTCTGTAGCCACCACAAGCTTTGGCACCTGGACACACACCCTATGACCTTCACCCAACAAAGTGATCCAGATCCAGGCAGATGAAAGCAAGAGTGATTACCCTCTGAATGGTTGCTTGGAACCCTGTGATTTTCATGCCAGGAGCTCTGAAGCAGCCAGACAGCAGTGGCTGCACAACCTCTGTGCCTCCACCACTTCTCACCCTGGGGGTAGGAGCTGGACCAAGCTCCTCCACCCCCTCCCCAAATTCCAACAGAGTTCCACACTGACCTTTACTTTCTTTTTGACATTTATGGATTGACAATTCTGGAAACCACCAGAGCTGCTGGTGATCCTCTCTCCTGAAGTCTTCTCCAGCTGCTTCTGGTCAGGGCCACCCTGTGGCTAAAACTGCAGGCAAACAGCAGAGCTGGGCTCTGCTCACAACATGCTTTTATGGTCCCTTCCTTTAGGCCTGCCATGCTGCCTTCAGTAGGAGATTTGTTTCTGTCACTTTGTGGTTTCTGTACCTTTAAAATTTGTTTAGAGTTATATTTTATAGGTATTTGAGATGGTTATGGGGGGAGCTCATGGAGTTTTCCTTCTTCTACACTGCCATCTTCCACAGAAATTTTTGAAAAGAAGGAAAAAAAAAAAAGAAGATGATATGTCCACATGTTTTGAGCACTATTAGTGGATTGGTAGTATGATGGTCTTCTTTTTCTATTTTTTTTTGGAGGGTGGATGGCAAGGTGATTGGGGTTAAGTGACTTCCCCAAGGTCACATGGCTAGCTTTGTGTTAAGTGGCTGGAGCCAGATTTGAACTCATGTCCTCCTGACTCCAGGGCTGGCACTGTATTCACTGTGCCACCTAGGCACCCCTTCTTTTTCTATTTACTACACATTTTCTACTTTTTCTCTTCTTCTCACCTTTGTTCTAGTCATCATGGATCTCTGAAAGTCATTCTTTTCCCTCCTTTGCTTTCTAAAATCCCTATTTCTACAAGGAACTTGTTTCAATTGACACAAAAATTGCACTTTTACTTTGAAATGAATTATTTTCATTCTATTATCTCCATTTTAAACTTATTTTTATTTTAGTTTATTTTTTTGCCTTTTGGAGGAGGAAGGCAGGACAATTGGTGTTAAGTGACTTGCCCAAGGTCACATGGCTAGTAAGTGTTAAGTGTAAGAGGCTGGATTTGAACTCAAGTCCTCCTGACTCCATGACTGGTGCTCTATTCATTGCTCCAACTAGCTGTCATTCTCTTATAGATTTTTTAAATGCACTGTATCAAATGACACAACAAAGTTTTTGAAGATACTCTTAAATTTCATTCCCCCACTACTATTTAATATCAGTGCCACCTTTCACATTTTCCTTTTCACAATCCCCCTAGCTGCTACTGCTCTGGCTCCCAAATAATAATTTATTTATGTCACTCATATTTGATATAAACTTATATACAAACTGCATCTGCCAGTAGAAAGTAAACACCTTGAGGCCAGGGGCTGTTTATACCTTTTTTTATCTTCACTGCCTAACATAGTTTATGCCACACCACAAGTGTTTAATAAATGTCTGCATGAGTCCATTGTTTTTCCTACTCTTTATCATCCTCTTTCTTTTTTCTAAACTTTGGATATATGCCAGACATTAATTAGTATTTGTTATAAATTTTTTTATTTTTTTAATGCCTTAACTCTCCCCTTCTCTGTGAAACATTTGACTGTCTGACAGAAAATAAGCTAGACATCTAAAACATCTTGATTTGTCAGTGGATTCCAGCACTGCTCCTGGAATCCATCAGCATGTCAAAATGTCAGATGGCAGAACTAGGATTGCTTGTGGCAGACTCGATCATTTTAGAAAGACATAAACATTTCTGTGCATTGTACTTTCCCAGCAGTATTCCTCTGCAGCCGTGATTGTATAATGGTGCCATATGTTGTGTTTTATTGAGTCAAACAGAACTGAAATAAAACATAGAGTAATCATACTTCTGCAGTTTGCAAGTACAATAGGAAAATGGCAAGATTATTACATGACTTTGAGCTGTAGGTGTGCCAGCCCAATTCTAATTCAAAGAGACATTAGGTGCTCATCAGTGAAGATATTTAGCAATTGATCTATGTCTACTTATTAGAAATACAAGGGTACATGTGGCAAATGCCTGTTCGCATTGAATTTCTTGTGAGATATGAGTTTGGGATCTTAGTCCACATCATGTGAGTAAATTGTGACAAGTCCACAGGAAGATCATCCCAGAGGACTATGTGGTTATGTATGTAGTATGTTTTTACAAAGTCTTAGAAAATCTCTAAAACTCTCAAATACCTCTCATTAAAACCACTCACCACACCATATGAAATTCCACTATTAACTCACTTCAAGGGGAATTTTTAAGCATCTCCTTTCATTCTAGAAGGAACTATGCTAGCATAAGGAAATACCAAATTTTAAAATGCTTAAGCTACCATATCCACTGTTAATATTTGAATCTGTTATCATTCATTTATACAACTGATTGAGTAATGGATCACAGCAAAGTAATGGGAGATTTTGATAGTGAATTGGAGAAGAGGGAGAAAGAATGGTAATTTTCCATCATGGTGCATTGTTTTCAGAAGACCTGAGAGAGATGTTACTTCAGGCAAAACTTCATAGATAGGAACATGAAGTGAAAAATGGAGAAGGAAATCAAGGACTCTCAAGAGATGAAGCTGTCCTTTAAAAAAAAATGAATGCAAGGTGTGTAAAGATGCTGCCAATCAAGCAAAATCTGGAATCGCAACTTATTCTAGTAAAAGTGGCTTTTTTTTTCTCTGAAAGAGATACATTTGGGGAGTATATTTTTTTTAATTATAGAAGTATTGTGTCAAAATATAAATTCTCATATAATTATCCTCACCAAACACAATTGGAAAGTATAGTTAATATTCATTTCTTTTCAGAGGAAGAATAATGAGAACATTTATATAAACTTCATTGGTGAAGAAAAATGGCATTTTAGCAAGGGTGTGATGCAGACTGACCAGTCAGAGGGAATAAATAGATGATGAATTCCAGAAACAGATCACAAAAGTGTCAGCGAGATAAACATAGTTATTATTTTGGGGATAGGGGATGACTTTATGGATCTGACATCTATTTTAATTCTATTTTCAATAAATGGACATGAATTAAATATTGACTTGTTGGAGTGGTTAGGTGGTGCAGTGAATAGAGCACTGGCCCTGGAGTCAGGAGGACATGGATTTGGATCCAGCCTCAGACACTTAACACAAAAACCAGCTGTGCGATGTTGGGTAAATCACTCAACCCCAATTGCCCTCCAAAAAGCAAAATAAAAATAAAAATTGATGTCTTCTGAGAATTTCATCATAGCAACAGAGTAATTTTATTTTTAAACTGCTTTTTGTTCTGAACTTTACTAATAACATGGGCATTTCCATATAAACAGCAGAACAGAAAAATGTATATATTACTACAGGATTTTATTGCATACAGATTTCCTTCCTCTTAAATCACATAATATGTTCAACCTATAGTTTGCAAAGCTGTCCTTTTCTGTGTTTCCTTCTCATCTTCCTTCTATTTTCTTTCTGGTATTCAAACAAATTCCCCAAAGGCCCTTTAATCACTTTATATAGTTTTTTCTATCCTGCCCCACCCCCTACTCTTCCATTAATCCCCTACTGGCAAAAATAAATAGAAAAAATAAATTCCTTTTTACAAATATGCAGTCAAGTAAGACAAATGTTTACATTGGTTATAATTGGTAATATATATCTAATTATGAATCTCATTCATCTCACTATCAAGCAATAAGTAGGGTATAAGAAACATAATAATACTAACATTATACTATTAATTTTTAGTCTTAAACTTACCAGAAATTATTTTATTTAACACCAATCCAAATATTTCCAACCAGAAGAGATACCCAGACTGTCATAATCCAAACTCTTGCTC
>NW_027185720.1:3314707-3317353 GCF_028583685.1 Petaurus breviceps papuanus
GAAGAAGAAGAAGAAGAAGAAGAAGAAGAAGAAGAAGAAGAAGAAGAAGAAGAAGAAGAAGAAGAAGAAGAAGAAGAAGAAGGAGAAGGAGAAGAATGAGGAGGAGGAGAACTCAGTTGTTGAAGTAGAAAAATTGTGAAATAAGAGGAAATAACCGTGTTATGCAAGAGAAACACTGAGCGAATTTTGAAGGTCATACTAGATTTGCAGATAGCATGTCACAAAAGCTCAAGAGAAAGAATAGGTGGAAATTCTTGAACTAGATCCAACATTCTGTAGGAGAAATTGTCTTAAAACCAAATGTTTTCAAGAATAAAATTCTGATGGCACAAATACAAATGATTCTGATAAAGAAACAAAGGAAGGGCCATTTAAAAGTATTTATAAAATTCATCAGGGAACTCATGGACTCACTTTTATTTTAAAAGAAAAAAGCATGGAAGCAAACATAACTGAATGAGGCTGGATGAAATAATTGGGGCAAATCCTGTAAAACACACACACACAGAGAAATTACAAGAAAAAGAAGTCTTAGAGTGAGTTCTTGTTTGTAATGAATTCCTAATAAAAAGGGAGGCCAAAAAAACTAAACATACCTTGTCTTCTAAAGGATTGAAAGGGGTATGCAGAATGGATGGGAAAATAATAGATTATAAAACAAAACAAGAAACTATTGAACTTTAATTGTACTCCTGGTTTCCCTACCAAGGAAAATGATCATCTTATCAGAAAGCATAAAACAAAAATAATTTACAGTGAATTGACTTCCGAGATAAATGGAAAGATAATAAGAGTATACATCATGGTTTTGAATGAGTTCAAGTTATGAACTAAAATACACAGCTAAAATACATCTCAGGCTACTTTACAAGTGACAACTTGTGGATTTGATTGTGGAGTTATTAATAAATTGTGGAAGATGATCATCAGACCAAGAGGATGGTGTAGCAGTAAGTGCCCCAGCATCCCCAGGGTGGCTGCTAGCACAGGTTCTTGAATCTGATTTTCTAAAGGAAAGCAACTCAAAGAGGGTTAACAATCTTGCTTTAATCAATCAAACATATCATTTACCTAATTCAGGGGAAAAAGTCAGCACGAAATTCAGAGTATGTAGACAGAAGTTACAAGAAGACTGAGAAACATTTCAAGCAGACAGGCCTCTAACTGTCTGACCATTACATCCATACCTGATTCTTACTATCCAAGACACTAAAGACTCTCCCATTCTTTGGGTGAATCTACTCAATATATCAGTAATCTCCTGTTGAATGAAATCCTCAATTATCTCCCTGGACTCTGTTTGGCCCTGGTGGTTCTCCTGTCTTCTTCTTCATATGGGGAAAACTTGTACATTAGAAGACTCCTCATCTAACCTTGTTCCATTCTCCTCACACACATTCTCCCAGCAATCGGAGTATCTCTGCTCAGCCTGTACAAAAGTTGCATGAACATTCCTTCTGCTAGTATTTTGTTTCCTTTTAGCTACATGAAGAGTAGCTTGTTCCTGTACCACCTCAGTCCCTTCAGTTTGCTCTTCTGAATGCTGTGGCACAGAAAAATCCTCAGGCATACTAGCCAACTCCCTAGCCATCTCCCTAGCCATTTTTTTCCTCCAGCAGCCTATCCCTATTTTAACACATAAGCTGATAACTGGTTAGCAGGACCCAACCTCTCTTGCACACTCTTGCCAATTCTTTGCCTGGTTCCATGGGTATTCCTTGCAAACATCTTTCCAAATCTCTGGGTTCTCCCTCTTTTAGCCTTGGTTCCCAGTTTTCACAGGGCCCTGTTCTTTTGGCCCATTCTCTGACAAGAGAGGAATAAGGCAAATCCTCCCATCCTGGAATAGGCATTTCTCCCTCTAAAGCCCCACTGCTTCCAAATAGAGGCCTCACATTTTGTGATCCCACCCTCATCACCAAATGTATCAACAATGCAATATTCAAAATGCCTATGGCAATTATAAATATGCTGATATGGTTATTAATCACAAAATATACCAGGCTCTCTACATGGAGGATAAAGCTAGGATATTTATTCATATACCAGGAAATTGAGTCCCCAACCAGAAAATCAAAGCCATCACAGCAGTTATGAAGTTGGAACACGTAGTTAATGGAGTAAACAGCCACATTCTCAAGCCTTCAAAACAGAACAGGCTACCTCAGGCAAAGGTCCTCCTCTCCCCACTCATGGCAACTGCTCCATGACCATGAAGGGTGCTCCCAGCAGCTCTGCCCCTCCACAGTTTCCATCCCTGGCAGTCCTCAGCAGGAGTCTTTAGCAGGAATTCTGGCTGGCTCAAAAAAAGAAGGAGTTTGAGCTGCCACCACCAGAATGCTGCTGCTGCTGCCACTGCTGCTGCCACCATGCTTCCAGTCTCCTCAGGAGCTCAAGCTTGGCTTCCACTTCCTCTTTCCCCACACCTTCCTGCTACATCAGCAAGTCCCACACAGCATGGAAGATATTTAAATCCCATAATCCTTACAGATGGCCATTTAAACACTTTCTTCAGTCCTTATTAATTTTCTCTTCCTTCCTTCCTTCCTTCCTTCCTTCCTTCCTTCCTTCCTTCCTTCCTTCCTTCCTTCCTTCCTTCCTTTCTTCCTTCCTTCCTTCCTTCCTTCCTTTCTTCCTTCCTTCCTT